>NW_028273684.1:310000-552500 GCF_024610735.1 Ursus americanus
CTGTGCCTGGGCCCTGTGGTCTCTTCCAGGTCAGTGTATGGCATTTCCTTCCCCTTGCCACAGGCACCTGAGAGCATGTCTGCACGTGGAGAAAGACTTTCCCGTGGGAAGCCGGTTTTTCTCAAACGGGTCCCAGTTCCCTGCTCCTCTCTTTCCACTCCTGCTGCCAGAAGCCCAGGAAGGATGGGAGGGCTTAGAACATGGCTGGGCACTGTGGTTTCTTCCAGAGAAGTGGAGGGCATTTGTATTACCTTGCCACAACCACTTGGGATAGCGTGTGCACCTCAGGAAAACTGTTCCCGTGGGAAGCCGGCTTTTTGCAAAGGAGTCTCAGGGTCGTGGGCCTCGGGTGTCCCGCCGGCTCCCCAAAGCACAGGGACGAGGTGAGGGGCTTAGACCGTGACTGGGCAATGTTGTTTCTTACACCTGGGTTTGTGGCATTTTGTTGACCTGGCTACACCCACTTGGGATAGGTTTTCCACAGCAAGCACCTCTTGTTCGTCGGAAGCCGTTTTTGCCTCAGGGACTCCGGGCTGTGTTCGTTGGGGTTGAACTCATGCTAGCAAAACTGCCGGGATGAGGGAAGGGTTCAGACTGTGCCTGGGCCCTGTGGTCTCTTCCAGTTCAGTGTATGGCATTTCCTTCCCCTTGCCACAGGCACCTGGGAGCATGTCTGCACGTGGAGAAAGACTTTCCCGTGGGAAGCCGGTTTTTCTCAAACGGGTCCCAGTGCCCTGCTCCTCTCTTTCCACTCCTGCTGCCAGAAGCCCAGGGAGGATGGGAGGGCTTAGAACATGGCTGGGCACTGTGGTTTCTTCCAGAGAAGTGGAGGGCATTTGCTTTACCTTGCCACAACCACTTGGGATAGGGTCTGCACCTCAGGAAAACTGTTTCCGTGGGAAGCCGGCTTTTTGCAAAGGGGTCTCAGGGCCGAGGGGCTTGGCTGTCCCTCCGGCTCCCCAAAGCACAGGGACGAGGTGTGGGGCTTAGACCGTGCCTGGGCAATGTTGTTTCTTACACCTGGGTGTGTGGCATTTCGTTGACCTGGCTACTCCCACTTGGGATAGGTTTTCCACAGCAAGCACCTCTTGTTCGTCGGAAGCCGTTTTTGCCCCAGGGGACTCCGGGCTGTGTTCGTTGGGGTTGAACTCCTGCTAGCAAAACCGCCGGATGAGGGAAGGGTTCAGTCTGTGCCTGTGCCCTGTGGTCTCTTCCAGGTCAGTGTATGTCATTTCCTTCCCCTTGCCACAGGCACCTGGGAGCATGTCTGCACGTGGAGAAAGACTTTCCCGTGGGAAGCCGGTTTTTGTCAAACGCGTCCCAGTGCTCTGCTCCTCTCTTTTCACTCCTGCTGCCAGAAGCCCAGGGAGGATGGGAGGGCTTAGAACATGGCTGGGCACTGTGGTTTCTTCCAGAGAAGTGGAGGGCATTTGGTTTACCTTGCCAAAACCACTTGGGATATGGTCTGCACCTCAGGAAAACTCTTTCCGTGGGAAGCCGGCTTTTTGCAAAGTGTTCTCAGGGCCGTGGGGATCGGCTTTCCCTCCGGCTCCCCAAAGCACAGGGACAGGGTGAGGGGCTTAGACCATGCCTGGGCCATGTTATTTCTTACACCTGGGTGTGTGGCATTTTGTTGAACTGGCTGCCCCCACTTGGGATAGGATTTCCACAGCAAGAGTATATTGTTAGTCAGAAGACGTTTTGGCCCCAGGGGGTCTCCGGGCTGTGTTCGTTGGGGTTGAAGTCCTGCTAGCAAAACTGCCGGGATGAGGGAAAGGCTCAAACTGTGCCTGAGCCCTGTGCTCTCTTCCAGGTCAGTGTATGGCATTTCCTTCACGTTGCCACCAGCACTGGGGAGTATGTCTGCACGTGGAGAATGACTTCCTCGTGGGAAGCCTGTTTCTGTCAACCGGGTCCCAGTGCTGTGCTCCTCTCTTTTCACTCCAACTGCCAGAAGCCCAGGGAGGATGGGAGGGCTTAGAACATGGCTGGGCACTGGGGTTACTTCCAGAGAAGGGGATGGCATTTGCTTTCCCTTGCCACCAGCCCTTGGGATAGGGTCTGCACCTCAGGAAATCTGTTTCTGTGAGAAGTCGGCTTTCTACCCAACGGACCTCCGGGCCGTGGGCCTCGGGGGACCCTCCGGCTCCCCAGAGCACAGGGACGAAGTGATGGGCTTAGACCACGCCTGGGCCATGTTGTCTCTTCCACCTGGGTGTGTGGCATTTTGTTGACCTGGCTGCCCCCACTTGGGATAGGATTTCCACAGCAAGAGTATATTGTTAGTCGGAAGACGTTTTGGCCCCAGGGGGTCTCCGGGCTGTGGTCCTTGGGGTTGAACTACTGCTAGCAAAACTGCCGGGATGAGGGAAAGGCTCAGACTGTCCCTGGGCCCTGTGGTCTATTCCAGGTCAGTGTATGGCATTTCCTTCACCTTGCCACAGGCACTGGGGAGCATGTCTGCACGTGGAGAAGGACTTCCTTGTGGGAGGCCGGTTTCTGTCAAACGCTCCTAGTGCTGTGCTCCTCTCTTTTCCCTCCTGCTGCCATAAGCCCGTGGAGGAGGGGAGGGGTTAAAGCATGCCTGGGCACTGGCGTTTCTTCCAGAGAAGGGGATGGCATTTGCTTTCCCTTGCCACCACTCCTTGGGATAGGTTCTGCACCTCAGGAAATCTGTTTCCGTGGGAAGCCGGCTTTCTGCCCAACGGGCCTCAGGGCTGTGGGCCTCGGGGTTCCCTCCGGCTCCCCAGAGCACAGGGACGAGGTGAGGGGCTTAGACCATGCCTGGGCCATGTTGTCTCTTCCACCTGGGTGTGTGGCATTTTGTTAACCTGGCTACCCCCACTTGGGATAGGATTTCCACAGCAAGAGTATATTGTTAGTTGGAAGCCGTTTTGGCCCCAGGGGTTCTCCGGGCTGTGTTCGTTGGGGTTGAACTCCTGCTAGCAAAACCGCCGGGATGAGGGTAGGGCTCAGACTGTGCCTGGGCCCTGTAGTCTCTTCCAGGTCAGTGTATGGCATTTCCTTCACCTTGCAACAGGCACTGGGGAGCATGTCTGCACGTGGAGAAGGACTTCCTCGTGGGAAGCCGGTTTCTGCCAAACGGGTCCCAGTGCTGTGCTCCTCTCTTTTCACTCCTGCAGCCAGAAGCCCAGGGAGGAGGGGAGGGCTTACAACATGGCTGAGTACCTGGGTTGCTTCCAGAGAGGGGGATGGCATTTGCTTTCCCTTGCCACCAGCCTTTGGGTAGGGTCTGCACCTCAGGAAAGCTGTTTCCGTGGGAAACCGGCTTTCTGCCTAACGGGCCTCAGGGCCGTGGGCCTCGGGGGTTCCTCCGGCTCCCCAAAGCACAGGGACGAGGTGAGGGGCTTAGACCATGCCTGGGCCATATTGTTTCTTCCACCTGGGTGTTTAGTAGTTTGTTGACCTGGCTACCCCCTTGGGGTAGGTTTTCCACAGCAAGAGCATATTGTTCATCGAAAGCCGTTTCGGCCCCAGGGGGTCTCCGGGCTGGGTTCCTTGAGGTTGAACTCCTGCTAGCAAAACCGCCGGGATGAGGGAAGGGCTCAGACTGTGCCTGGGCCCTGTGGCCTCTTCCAGGTCAGTGTATGGCATTTCCTTCACCTTGCCACAGGCACTGGGGAGCATGTCTGCACGTGGAGAAGGACTTCCTCGTGGGAAGCCGGTTTCTGTCAAACGGTCCCACTGCTGTGCTCCTCTCTTTTCACTCCTGCTGCCATTAGCCCAGGGAGGAGGGGAGGGCTTACAACATGGCTGAGTACCTGGGTTTCTTCCAGAGAAGGGGATGGCATTTGCTTTCCGTTGCCACCAGCCCTTGGGATAGGGTCTGCACCTCAGGAAAGCTGTTTCCGTGGGAAGCCGGCTTTCTGCCCAACGGGCCTCAGGGCCATGGGCCTCGGGGGTCCCTCCGGCTCCCCAAAGCACAGGCACGAGGTGAGGGCCTTAGACCATGCCTGCGCCATGTTTTTTCTTCCACCTGAGTGTTTAGCACTTTCTTGACCTGGCTACACCCACTTGGGGTAGGTTTTCCACAGCAAGAGCATATTGTTCGTCGGAAGCTGTTTGGGCCCCAGGGGGTCTCCGGGCTGTGTTCATTGGGGTTGAACTCCTGCTAGCAAAACCGCCGGGATGAGGGAAGGGCTCAGACTGTGCCTGGGCCCTGTGGTCTCTTCCAGGTCAGGGTATGGCATTTCCTTCACCTTGCCACAGGAACTGGGGAGCATGTCCGCACGTGGAGAATGACTTCCTCGTGGGAAGCCGGTTTCTGTCAAACGGGTCCCAGTGCTGTGCTCCTCTCTTTTCATTCCTGCAGCCAAAAGCCCAGGGAGGAGGGGAGGGCTTAGAACATAGTGGGCACTGGGGTTTCTTCCAGAGAAGTGGATGGCATTTGTTTTTCCTTGCCTCCAGCCCTTGGGATAGGGTCTGCAACTCAGGAAAGCTGTTTCCGTGGGAAGCCGGCTTTCTGCCAACGGGCCTCAGGGCCGCTGGCCTCGGGGTCACTCCGGCTCCCCAGAGCACAGGGTCGAGGTGAGGGGCTTAGACCATGCCTGGGATATGTTGTCTCTTCCACCTGGGTGTGTGGCATTTTGTTGACCTGGCTACCCCCACTTGGGATAGGATTTCCACAGCAAGAGCATATTGTTAGTCGGAAGTAGTTTTGGCCCCAGGGGGTCTCCGGTCTGTGTTCCTTGGGGTTGAACTCTTGCTAGCAAAACCGTGGGGATGAGGGAAGGGCTCAGACTGTGCCTGGTCCCTATGGTCTCTTCCAGGTCAGGGTATGGCATTTCCTTCACCTTGCCACAGGAATTGGGGAGCATGTCTGCACGTGGAGAAGGACTTCCTCGTGGGAATCCGGTTTCTGTCAAACGGGTCCCTGTGCTGTGCTCCTCTCTTTTCACTGCTGCTGCCAGAAGCCCAGGGAGGAGGGGAGGACTTTCAACATGGCTGGGCACTGGGCTTTCTTCCAGAGAAGGGGATGGCATTTGCTTTCCCTTGCCACCAGCCCTTGGGAGAGGGTCTGCACCTCAGGAAAGCTGTTGCCGTGGGAAGCCGGCTTTCTGCCCAACAGGTCTCAAGGCCGTGGGCCTCGGGGTCCCTCAGGCTCCCCAGAGCACAGGGACGAGGTGAGGGGCTTAGAACATGCCTGGGCCATGTTGTCTCTTCCGCCTGGGTGTGTGGCATTTTGTTGACCTGGCTACCCCCACTTGGGATAGGTTTTCCACTGCAAGAGTATATGGTTAGTTGGAAGCCGTTTTGGCCCCAGGGATCTCCGGGCTGTGTTCTTTGGGGTTGATCTCCTGCTAGCAAAACCTCCGGGATGAGGATAGGTCTCAGACTGTGCCTGGGCCCTGTGGTCTCTTCCAGGTCAGTGTATGGCATTTCCTTCACCTTGCCACAGGCACTGGGGAGCATGTCTGCACGTGGAGAAGGACTTCCTCGTGGGAAGCCGGTTTCCATCAAACGGGTCCCAGTGCTGTGCTCCTCTCTTTTCACTCCTGCTGCCAGATGCCCAGGGAGGAGGGAGGGCTTACAACATGGCTGGGGACTGGAGTTTCTTCCAGAGAAGGGCATGGCATTTGCTTTCCCTTGACACCAGCCCTTGGGAGAGGGTCTGCACCTCAGGAAAGCTGTTTCCCTGGTAGGCAGGCTTCCTGCCCAACGGGCCTCAGGGCCGTGGGCCTCGGGGGTTCCTCCGGCTCCCCAGAGCACAGGGACGAAGTGAGGGGCTTAGACCATGCATGGGCCATGTTATTTCTTCCACCTGGGTATGTGACATTTTGTTGACCTGGCTACCCCCACTTGGGATAGGATTTCCAAAGCAAGAGTATACTGTTAGTCGGAAGACGTTTTGGCCCCAGAGGTCTCCGGGCTGTGTTCTTGGGGTTGAACTCCTGCTAGAAAAACCGCCGGGATGAGGGAAGGTCTCAGACTGTGCCTGGGCCCTGTGGTCTCTTCCAGGTCAGTGTATGGCATTTCCTTCACCTTGCCACAGGCACTGGGGAGCATGTCTGCACGTGGAGAAGGACTTACTCGTAGGAGGCCGGTTTCTGTCAAACATGTCCCAGTGCTGTGCAACTCTCTTTTCACTCCTGCTTCCAGAAGCCCAGGGAGGAGGGGAGGGCTTAGAACATGGCTGGGCACTGGGGTATCTTCCAGAGAAGGGCATGGCATTTGCTTTCCCTTGCCACCAGCCCTTGGGAGAGGGTCTGCACCTCAGGAAAGCTGTTTCAGTGGGAGGCCGGCTTCCTGCCCAACGGGCCTCAGGGCCGTGGGCCTCGGGGTTCCTTCCGGCTCCCCAGAGCACAGGGACGAGGTGATGGGCTTAGACCATGCCTGGGCCATGATGTTTCTTCCACCTGGGTGTGTGGCATTTTGTTGACCTGGTTACCCCCACTTGGGATAGGATTTCCACAGCAAGAGCATATTGTTAGTCGGAAGCCGTTTTGGCCCCAGGGGGTCTCCGGGCTGTGTTCGTTGGGGTTGAACTCCTGCTAGCAAAACCGCCGGGATGAGGGAAGGGCTCAGACTGTGCCTGGGCCCTGTGGTCTATTCCAGGTCAGTGTATGGCATTTCCTTCACCTTGCCACAGGCAATGGGGAGCATGTCTGCACGTGGAGAAGTACTTCCTCGTGGGAAGCCGGTTTCTGTCAAACGCTCCTAGTGCTGTGCTCCTCTCTTTTCACTCCTGCTGCCATAAGCCCGTGGAGGAGGGGAGGGGTTAAAGCATGCCTGGGCACTGGCGTTTCTTCCAGAGAAGGGGATGGCATTTGCTTTCCTTGCCACCACTCCTTGGGATAGGTTCTGCACCTCAGGAAATCTGTTTCCGTGGGAAGCCGGCTTTCTGCCCAACGGGCCTCAGGGCCGTGGGCCTCGGGGTTCCCTCTGGCTCCCCAGAGCACAGGGACGTGGTGAGGGGCTTAGACCATGCCTGGGCTATGTTGTCTCTTCCACCTGGGTGTGTGGCATTTTGTTGACCTGGCTACCCCCACTTGGGATAGGATTTCCACAGCAAGACCATATTGTTCGTCGGAAGCCGATTGGGCCCCAGGGGGTCTCCGGTCTGTGTTCGTTGGGGTTGAACTCCTGCTAGCAAAACCTCCGGGATGAGGGTAGGTCTCAGACTGTGCATGGGCCCTGTGGTCTCTTCTAGGTCAGTGTATGGCATTTCCTTCACCTTGCCACAGGCACTGGGGAGCATGTCTGCACGTGGAGAAGAACTTCCTCGTGGGAAGCCGGTTTCCATCAAACGGGTCCCAGTGCTGTGCTCCTCTCTTTTGACTCCTGTTGCCAGAAGCCCAGGGAGGAGGGGAGGGCTTACAACATGGCTGGGCACTGGAGTTTTTACCAGAGAAGGGCATGGCATTTGCTTTCCCTTGCCACCAGCCCTTGGGAGAGGGTCTGCACCTCAGGAAAGCTGTTTCCGTGGGAAGCAGGCTTCCTGCCCAACGGGGCTCAGGGACGTGGGCGTCGGCTGTCCCTCCGGCTCCCCAAAGCACAGGGACTAGGTTAGGGGCTTAGACCGTGTCTGGGCAATGTTGTTTCTTACACCTGGGTGTGTGGCATTTTGTTGACCTGGCTACTCCCACTTGGGATAGGTTTTCCACAGCAAGCACCTCTTGTTCGTCGGAAGCCCTTTTTGCCCCAGGGGTCTCCGGGCTGTGTCCGGTGGGGTTGAACTCCTGCTAGCAAAACCGCCGGGATGATTGAAGGGTTCAGACTGTGCCTGGGTCCTGTGGTCTCTTCCAGGTCAGTGTATGGCATTTCCTTCCCCTTGCCACAGGCACCTGGGTGTATGTCTTCACGTGGAGAAAGACTTTCCCGTGGGAAGCCGGTTTTTGTCAAACGGGTCCCAGTGCTCTGCTCCTCTGTTTTCACTCCTGCTGCCAGAAGCCCAGGGAGGATGGGTGGGCTTAGAACATGGCTGGGCACTGTGGTTTCTTCCAGAGAAGTGGAGGGCATTTGCATTACCTTGCCACAACCACTTGGGATAGGGTGTGCACCTCAGGAAAACAGTTTCCGTGAGAAGCCAGCTTTTTGCAAAGGGGTCTCAGGGCCGTGGGCCTCGGCTGTCCCTCCGGCTCCCCAAAGCACAGGGACGAGGTGAGGGGCTTAGACCGTGCCTGGGCAATGTTGTTTCTTAAACCTGGGTGTGTGGCATTTTGTTGACCTGGCTACCCCCACTTGGGATAGGTTTTCCACAGCAAGCACCTCTTGTTCGTTGGAAGCCGTTTTTGCCTCAGGCTCTCCGAGCTGTGTTCGTTGGGGTTGAACTCCTGATAGCAAAACTGCCGGGATGAGGGAAGGGTTCAGACTGTGCCTGGGCCCTGTGGTCTCTTCCAGGTCAGTGTATGGCATTTCCTTCACCTTGCCACAGGCACTGGGAAGCATGTCTGCACGTGGAGAAGGACTTCCTCGTGGGAAGCCGGTTTCTGTCAAAGAGTCCCAGTGCTGTGCTCCTCTCTTTTCTCTCCTGCTGCCAGAAGCCCAGTGAGGAGGGGAGGGCTTAGAACATGGCTGGGCACTGGGGTTTCTTCCAGAGAAGGGGATGGCATTTGCTTTCCCTTGCCACCACCCCTTGGGATAGGGTCCGCACCTCAGGAAAGCTGTTTCCTTGGGAAGCCGGCTTTCTGCCCAACGGGCCTCAGGGCCGTGGTCCTCGGGGGTCACTCCAGATCCCCAAAGCACAGGGACGAGGTGAGGGGCTTAGACCATGCCTGGGCAATGTTGTTTCTTACACCTGGGTGTTTGGCATTTTGTTGACCTGGCTACCCCACTTGGGATAGGTTTTCCACAGCAAGCACGTATTGTTCGTCGGCAGCCGTTTTTGCCCCAGGGGTCTCCGGGCTGTGTTCGTTGGGGTTGACCTCCTGCTGTCAAAACCGCCGGGATGAGGGAAGGGTTCAGACTGTTCCTGGTCCCTGTGGTCTCTTCCATGTCAGTGTAATGCATTTCCTTCCCCTTGCCACAGGCACCTGGGAGCATGTCTGCACGTGGAGAAAGACTTTCCCGTGGGAAGCGGGTTTTTGTCAAACTGGTCCCAGTGCTCTGCTCCTCTCTTTTCACTCCTGCTGCCAGAAGCCCAGGGAGGATGGGAGGGCTTAGAACATGGCTGGGCACTGTGGTTTCTTCCAGAGAAGTGGAGGGCATTTGCATTACCTTGCCACAACCACTTGGGATAGGGTGTGCACCTCAGGAAAACTTTTTCCGTGGGAATCCGGCTTTTTGCAAAGGGGTCTCAGGGCCATGGGCCTCGGGTGTCCCTCCAGCTCCCCAAAGCACAGGGACGAGGTGAGGGGCTTAGACCGTGCCTGGGCAATGTTGTTTCTTACACCTGCGTGTGTGGCATTTTGTTGACCTGGCTACCCCCACTTGGGATAGGTTTTCCACAGCAAGCACCTCTTGTTCGTTGGAAGCCGTTTTTGCCTCAGGCTCTCCGAGCTGTGTTCGTTGGGGTTGAACTCCTGATAGCAAAACCGCCGGGATGAGAGAAGGGCTCAGCCTGTGCCTGGGCCCTGTGGTCTCTTCCAGGTCAGTGTATGGCATTTCCTTCACCTTGCCACAGGCACTGGGAAGCATGTCTGCACGTGGAGAAGGACTTCCTCGTGGGAAGCCGGTTTCTGTCAAAGAGTCCCAGTGCTGTGCTCCTCTCTTTTCTCTCCTGCTGCCAGAAGCCCAGTGAGGAGGGGAGGGCTTAGAACATGGCTGGGCACTGGGGTTTCTTCCAGAGAAGGGGATGGCATTTGCTTTCCCTTGCCACCACCCCTTGGGATAGGGTCCGCACCTCAGGAAAGCTGTTTCCTTGGGAAGCCGGCTTTCTGCCCAACGGGCCTCAGGGCCGTGGTCCTCGGGGGTCACTCCAGATCCCCAAAGCACAGGGACGAGGTGAGGGGCTTAGACCATGCCTGGGCAATGTTGTTTCATCCACCTGGGTGTGTGGCATTTTGTTGACCTGGCTACCCCCACTTGGGATAGGTTTTCCACAGCAAGAGCATATTGTTTGTCAGAAGCCATTTGGGCCCCAGGGGGTCTCCGGGCTCTGTTAGTTGGGGTTGAACTCCTGCTAGCAAAAACTCCGGGATGAGGGAAGGGCTCAGACTGTGCCTGGGCCCTGTGGTCTCTTCCAGGTCAGTGTATGGCATTTCTTTCACCTTGCCACAGGCACTGGGGAGAATTTCTGCACGTGGAGAAGGACTTTCCCGTGGGAAGCCCGTTTTTGTCAAACGGGTCCCAGTGCTCTGCTCCTCTCTTTTCACTCCTGCTGCCAGAAGCCCAGGGAGGATGGGAGGTCTTAGAACATGGCTGGGCACTGTGGTTTTTTCCAGAGAGGTGGAGGGCATTTGCTTTACCTTGCCACAACCACTTGGGATAGGGTGTGCACCTCAGGAAAACTGTTTCCGTGGGAAGCCGGCTTTTTGCAAAGGGGTTTCAGGACCGTGGGGCTCGGCTCTCCCTCCGGCTCCCAAAAGCTCTGGGACGAGGTGGGTGCCTTAGGTCGTGCCTGGGCAATGTTGTTTCTTACACCTGGGTGTGTGGCATATCATTGACCTGGCTACTCCCACTTGGGATAGGTTTTCCACAGCAAGCACCTCTTGTTCGTCGGAAGCCGTTTTTGCCCCAGGGGTCTCCGGGCTGTGTTTGTTGGGGTTAAACTCCTGGTAGCAAAACCGCCGGGATGAGGGAAGGGTTCAGACTGTGCCTGGGCCCTGTGGTCTCTTCCAAGTCAGTGTATGGCATTTCCTTCCCCTTGCCACTGGCACCTGGGAGCATGTCTGCACGTGGAGAAAGACTTTCACTTGGGAAGCCGGTTTTTGTCAAACGGGTCCCAGTGCCCTGCTCCTCTCTTTTCACTCCTGCTGCCAGAAGCCCAGGGAGGATGGGAGGGCTTAGAACATGGCTGGGCACTGTGGTTTCTTCCAGAGAAGTGGAGGGCATTTGCTTTACCTTGCCACAACCACTTGGGAGAGGGTCTGTACCTCAGGAAAACTGTTTCCGTGGGAAGCCGGCTTTTTGCAAAGGGGTCAGAGGGTCGTGGGCCTCGGGTGTCCCTCCGGCACCCCAAAGCACAGGGACGAGGTGAGGGGCTTAGACCGTGCCTGGGCAATGTTGTTTCTTACACCTGGGTGTGTTGCATTTTGTTGACCTGGCTACACCCACTTGGGATAGGTTTTCCACAGCAAGCACCCCTTGTTCGTCGGAAGCTGTTTTTGCCTCAGGGACTCCGGGCTGTGTTCGTTGTGGTTGAACTCATGCTAGCAAAACTGCCGGGATGAGGGAAGGGTTCAGACTGTGCCTGGGCCCTGTGGTCTCTTCCAGTTCAGTGTATGGCATTTCCTTCCCCTTGCCACAGGCACCTGGGAGCATGTCTGCACGTGGAGAAAGACTTTCCCGTGGGAAGCCGGTTTTTCTCAAACGGGTCCCAGTGCCCTGCTCCTCTCTTTCCACTCCTGCTGCCAGAAGCCCAGGGAGGATGGGAGGGCTTAGAACATGGCTGGGCACTGTGGTTTCTTCCAGAGAAGTGGAGGGCATTTGCTTTACCTTGCCACAACCACTTGGGATAGGGTCTGCCCCCAGGAAAACTGTTTCCGTGGGAAGCCGGCTTTTTGCAAAGGCGTCTCAGGGCCGAGGGGCTTGGCTGTCCCTCCGGCTCCCCAAAGCACAGGGATGAGGTATGGGGCTTAGACCGTGCCTGAGCAATGTTGTTTCTTACACATGGGTTTGTGGCGTTTTGTTGACCTGGCTACTCCCACTTGAGATAGGTTTTCCAGTCAAGCACCTCTTGTTCGTCGGAAGCCGTTTTTGCCTCAGGGTCTCTGGGCTGTGTTCGTTGGGGTTGAACTCCTGCTAGCAAAACCGCCGGATGAGGGAAGGGTTCAGACTGTGCCTGGTCCCTGTGGTCTCTTCCAGGTCAGTGTATGGCATTTCCTTCCCCTTGCCACAGGCACCTGGGAGCATGTCTGCACGTGGAGAAAGACTTTCCCGTGGGAAGCCGGTTTTTGTCAAACGGGTCCCAGTGCTCTGCTCCTCTCTTTTCACTCCTGCTGTCAGAAGCCCAGGGAGGATGGGAGGGCTTAGAACATGGCTGGGCACTGTGGTTTCTTCCAGAGAAGTGGAGGGCATTTGCATTACCTTGCCACAACCACTTGGGATAGGGTCTGCACCTCAGGAAAACTGTTTCCGTGGGAAGCCGGCTTTTTGCAAAGGAGTCTCAGGGTCGTGGGCCTCGGGTGTCCCGCCGGCTCCCCAAAGCACAGGGACGAGGTGAGGGGCTTAGACCGTGCCTGGGCAATGTTGTTTCTTACACCTGGGTGTGTGGCATTTTGTTGACCTGGCTACCCCCACTTGGGATAGGTTTTCCACAGCAAGCACCTCTTTTTCGTCGGAAGCCGTTTTTGCCTCAGGGTCTCCGGGCTGTGTTCGTTGGGGTTGAACTCATGCTAGCAAAACTGCCGGGATGAGGGAAGGGTTCAGAGTGTGCCTGGGCCCTGTGGTCTCTTCCAGGTCAGTGTATGGCATTTCCTTCCCCTTGCCACAGGCACCTGGGAGCATGTCTGCACGTGGAGAAAGACTTTCCCGTGGGAAGCCGGTTTTTGTCAAACGGGTCCCAGTGCTCTGCTCCTCTCTTTTCACTCCTGCTGCCAGAAGCCCAGGGAGGATGGGAGGGCTTGGAACATGGCTGGGCACTGTGGTTTCTTCCAGAGAAGTGGAGGGCATTTGATTTACCTTGCCACAACCACTTGGGATAGGGTGTGCACCTCAGGAAAACTGTTTCCGTGGGAAGCCGGCTTTTTGCAAAGGGGTCTCAGGGCCGTGGTCCTCGGGTGTCCCTCCGGCTCCCCAAAGCACAGGGACGAGTTGTGGGGTTTAGACCGTGCCTGGGCAATGTTGTTTCTTACACCTGGGTGTGTGGCATTTTGTTGACCTGGCTACCCCCTCTTGGGATAGGTTTTCCACAGCAAGAGCATATTATTCGTCGGAAGCCCTTTGGGCCCCAGGGGGTCTCCGGGCTGTGTTCGTTGTGGTGGAACTCCTGCTAGCAAAACCGCCGGGATGAGGGAAGGGCTCAGACTGTGCCTGGGCCCTGTGGTCTCTTCCAGGTCAGTGTATGGTATTTCCTTCATCTTGCCACAGGCACTGGGGAGCATGTCTGCACGTGGAGAAGGACTTCCTCATGGAAGCCGGTTTCTGTCAAAGCGTCCCAGTGCTGTCCTCCTCTCTTTTCACTCCTGTTGCTAGAAGCCCAGGGAGGATGGGAGGGCTTAGAACATGGCTGGGCACGGTGGTTTCTTCCAGAGAAGTGGAGGGCATTTGCTTTACCTTGCCACAACCACTTGGGATAGGGTCTGTACCTCAGGAAAACTGTTTCCGTGGGAAGCCGGCTTTTTGCAAAGGGGTCTCAGGGCCGTGGGGATCGGGTGTCCCTCCGGCTCCTCAAAGCACGGTGATGAGGTGAGGGGCTTAGACCATGCCTGGGCAATATTGTTTCTTACACCTGGGTGTTTGGCATTTTGTTGACCTGGCTACCCCACTTGGGATAAGTTTTCCACAGCAAGCACGTATTGTTCGTCGGAAGCCGTTTTTGCCCCAGGGGTCTCCGGGCTGTGTTCGTTGGGGTTGACCTCCTGCTAGCAAAACCGCCGGGATGAGAGAAGGGCTCAGACGGTGCCTGGGCCCTGTGGTCTCTTCCATGTCAGTGTAATGCATTTCCTTCCCCTTGCCACAGGCACCTGGGAGCATGTCTGCACGTGGAGAAAGACTTTCCCGTGGGAAGCGGGTTTTTGTCAAACGGGTCCCAGTGCTCTGCTCCTCTCTTTTCACTCCTGCTGCCAGAAGCCCAGGGAGGATGGGAGGGCTTAGAACATGGCTGGGCACTGTGGTTTCTTCCAGAGAAGTGGAGGGCATTTGCTTTACCTTGCCACAACCACTTGGGATAGGGTCTGCACCTCAGGAAAACTGTTTCCGTGGGAAGCCCGCTTTTTGCAAAGGGGTCTCAGGACCGTGGGGCTCGGCTCTCCCTCCGGCTCCCCAAGGCACAGGGACGAGGTGAGGGGCTTAGACCGTGCCTGGGCAATGTTGTTTCTTACACCTGGGTGTGTGGCATTTTGTTGACCTGGCTACCCCCACTTGGGATAGGTTTTCCAAAGCAAGCACCTCTTGTTCGTCGGAAGCCGTTTTTGCCTCAGGGTCTCCGGGCTGTGTTCGTTGCGGTTGAACTCCTGCTAGCAAAACCGCCGGGATGAGGGAAGGGTTCAGACTGTGCCTGGGCCCTGTGGTCTCTTCCATGTCAGTGTATGGCATTTCCTTCCCCTTGCCACAGGCACCTGGGAGCATGTCTGCACGTGGAGAAAGACTTTCCCGTGGGAAGCCGGTTTTTGTCAAACGGGTCCCAGTGCTCTGCTCCTCTCTTTTCACTCCTGCTGCCAGAAGGCCAGGGAGGATGGGAGGGCTTAGAACATGGCTGGGCACTGTGGTTTCTTCCAGAGAAGTGGAGGGCATTTGCATTACCTTGCCACAACCACTTGGGATAGGGTCTGCACCTCTGGAAAACTGTTTCCGTGGGAAGCAGGCTTTTTGCAAAGGGGTCTCAGGGCCATGGACCTCGGGTGTCCCTCCGGCTCCCCAATGCACAGGGACGAGGTGAGGGGCTTAGACCGTGCCTGGGCAATGTTGTTTCTTACATCTGGGTGTGTGGCATTTTGTTGACCTGGCTACACCCACTTGGGATAGGTTTTCCACAGCAAGCACCTCTTGTTCGTTGGAAGCCGTTTTTGCCTCAGGGACTCCGGGCTGTGTTCGTTGGGGTTGAACTCATGCTAGCAAAACTGCCGGGATGAGGGAAGGGTTCAGACTGTGCCTGGGCCCTCTGGTCTCTTCCAGTTCAGTGTCTGGCATTTCCTTCCCCTTGCCACAGGCACCTGGGAGCATGTCTGCACGTGGAGAAAGACTTTCCCGTGGGAAGCCGGTTTTTCTCAAACGGGTCCCAGTGCCCTGCTCCTCTCTTTCCACTCCTGCTGCCAGAAGCCCAGGGAGGATGGGAGGGCTTAGAACATGGCTGGGCACTGTGGTTTCTTCCAGAGAAGTGGAAGGCATTTGCTTTACCTTGCCACAACCACTTGGGATAGGGTCTGCCCCTCAGGAAAACTGTTTCCGTGGGTAGTCGGCTTTTTGCAAAGGGGTCTCAGGGCCGAGGGGCTTGGCTGTCCCTCCGGCTCCCCAAAGCACAGGGATGAGGTATGGGGCTTAGACCGTGCCTGGGCAATGTTGTTTCTTACACCTGGGTTTGTGGCATTTTGTTGACCTGGCTACCCCCACTTGAGATAGGTTTTCCAGTCAAGCACCTCTTGTTCGTCGGAAGCCGTTTTTGCCTCAGGGTCTCTGGGCTGTGTTCGTTGGGGTTGAACTCCTGCTAGCAAAACCGCCGGATGAGGGAAGGGTTCAGACTGTGCCTGGGCCCTGTGGTCTCTTCCAGGTCAGTGTATGGCATTTCCTTCCCCTTGCCACAGGCACCTGGGAGCATGTCTGCACGTGGAGAAAGACTTTCCCGTGGGAAGCCGGTTTTTGTCAAACGGGTCCCAGTGCTCTGCTCCTCTCTTTTCACTCCTGCTGCCAGAAGCCCAGGGAGGATGGGAGGGCTTAGAACATGGCTGGGCACTGTGGTTTCTTCCAGAGAAGTGGAGGGCATTTGCATTACCTTGCCACAACCACTTAGGATAGGGTCTGCACCTCAGGAAAACTGTTTCCGTGGGAAGCCGGCTTTTTGCAAAGGGGTCTCAGGGCCGTGGGCCTCGGGTGTCCCTCCGGCTCCCCAAAGCACAGGGACGAGGTGAGGGGCTTAGACCGTGCCTGGGCAATGTTGTTTCTTACACCTGGGTGTGTGGCATTTTATTGACCTGGCTACACCCACTTGGGATAGGTTTTCCACAGCAAGCACCTCTTGTTCGTCGGAAGCCGTTTTTGCCTCAGGGACTCCGGGCTGTGTTCGTTGGGGTTGAACTCATGCTAGCAAAACCGCCGGATGAGGGAAGGGTTCAGTCTGTGCCTGGGCCCTGTGGTCTCTTCCAGGTCAGTGTATGTCATTTCCTTCCCCTTGCCACAGGCACCTGGGAGCATGTCTGCACGTGGAGAAAGACTTTCCCGTGGGAAGCCGGTTTTTGTCAAAAGCGTCCCAGTGCTCTGCTCCTCTCTTTTCACTCCTGCTGCCAGAAGCCCAGGGAAGATGGGAGGGCTTAGAACATGGCTGGGCACTGTGGTTTCTTCCAGAGAAGTGGAGGGCATTTGCTTTACCTTGCCACAACCACATGGGATACGGTCTGCACCTCAGGAAAACTCTTTCCGTGGGAAGCCGGCTTTTTGCAAAGTGTTCTCAGGGCCGTGGGGATCGGCTTTCCCTCCGGGTCCCCAAAGCACAGGGACAGGGTGAGGGGCTTAGACCATGCCTGGGCAATGTTATTTCTTACACCTGGGTGTGTGGCATTTTGTTGACCTGGCTACCCCCACTTGGGATAGGTTTTCCAGTCAAGCACCTCTTGTTCGTCGGAAGCCGTTTTTGCCTCAGGGTCTCCGGGCTGTGTTCGTTGGGGTTGAACTCATGCTAGCAAAACTGCCGGGATGAGGGAAGGGTTCAGACTGTGCCTGGGCCCTGTGGTCTCTTCGAGGTCAGTGTATGGCATTTCCTTCCCCTTGCCACAGGCACCTGGGAGCATGTCTGCACGTGGAGAAAGACTTTCCCGTGGGAAGCCGGTTTTTGTCAAACGAGTCCCAGTGCTCTGCTCCTCTCTTTTCACTCCTGCTGCCAGAAGCCCAGGGAGGATGGGAGGGCTTGGAACATGGCTGGGCACTGTGGTTTCTTCCAGAGAAGTGGAGGGCATTTGCTTTACCTTGCCACAACCACTTGGGATAGGGTGTGCACCTCAGGAAAACTGTTTCCGTGGGAAGCCGGCTCTTTGCAAAGGGGTCTCAGGGCAGTGGGCCTCGGCTGTCCCTCCGGCTCCCCAAAGCAAAGGGACGAGTTGTGGGGTTTAGACCGTGCCTGGGCAATGTTGTTTCTTACACCTGGGTGTGTGGCATTTCGTTGACCTGGCTACCCCACTTGGGATAGGTTTTCCACAGCAAGCACCTCTTGTTCGTCGGAAGCCGTTTTTGCCCCAGGGGTCTCCGGGCTGTGTTCGTTGGGGTTGAACTCCTGCTAGCAAAACCGTCGGGATGAGGGAGGGGTTCAGACTGTGCCTGGGCCCTGTGGTCTCTTCCAGGTCAGTGTATGGCATTTCCTTCCCCTTGCCACAGGCACCTGGGAGCATGTCTGCACGTGGAGAAAGACTTTCCCGTGGGAAGCCGGTTTTTGTCAAACGGGTCCCAGTGCTCTGCTCCTCTCTTTTCACTCCTGCTGCCAGAAGCCCAGGGAGGATGGGAGGGCTTGGAACATGGCTGGGCACTGTGGTTTCTTCCAGAGAAGTGGAGGGCATTTGATTTACCTTGCCACAACCACTTGGGATAGGGTGTGCACCTCAGGAAAACTGTTTCCGTGGGAAGCCGGCTTTTTGCAAAGGGGTCTCAGGGCCGTGGGCCTCGGGTGTCCCTCCGGCTCCCCAAAGCACAGGGACGAGTTGTGGGGTTTAGACCGTGCCTGGGCAATGTTGTTTCTTACACCTGGGTGTGTGGCATTTTGTTGACCTGGCTACCCCCTCTTGGGATAGGTTTTCCACAGCAAGAGCATATTATTCGTCGGAAGCCCTTTGGGCCCCAGGGGGTCTCCGGGCTGTGTTCGTTGTGGTGGAACTCCTGCTAGCAAAACCGCCGGGATGAGGGAAGGGCTCAGACTGTGCCTGGGCCCTGTGGTCTCTTCCAGGTCAGTGTATGGTATTTCCTTCATCTTGCCACAGGCACTGGGGAGCATGTCTGCACGTGGAGAAGGACTTCCTCATGGAAGCCGGTTTCTGTCAAAGCGTCCCAGTGCTGTCCTCCTCTCTTTTCACTCCTGTTGCTAGAAGCCCAGGGAGGATGGGAGGGCTTAGAACATGGCTGGGCACGGTGGTTTCTTCCAGAGAAGTGGAGGGCATTTGCATTACCTTGCCACAACCACTTGGGATAGGGTCTGCACCTCTGGAAAACTGTTTCCGTGGGAAGCAGGCTTTTTGCAAAGGGGTCTCAGGGCCATGGACCTCGGGTGTCCCTCCGGCTCCCCAATGCACAGGGACGAGGTGAGGGGCTTAGACCGTGCCTGGGCAATGTTGTTTCTTACATCTGGGTGTGTGGCATTTTGTTGACCTGGCTACACCCACTTGGGATAGGTTTTCCACAGCAAGCACCTCTTGTTCGTTGGAAGCCGTTTTTGCCTCAGGGACTCCGGGCTGTGTTCGTTGGGGTTGAACTCATGCTAGCAAAACTGCCGGGATGAGGGAAGGGTTCAGACTGTGCCTGGGCCCTCTGGTCTCTTCCAGTTCAGTGTCTGGCATTTCCTTCCCCTTGCCACAGGCACCTGGGAGCATGTCTGCACGTGGAGAAAGACTTTCCCGTGGGAAGCCGGTTTTTCTCAAACGGGTCCCAGTGCCCTGCTCCTCTCTTTCCACTCCTGCTGCCAGAAGCCCAGGGAGGATGGGAGGGCTTAGAACATGGCTGGGCACTGTGGTTTCTTCCAGAGAAGTGGAGGGCATTTGCTTTACCTTGCCACAACCACTTGGGATAGGGTCTGCCCCTCAGGAAAACTGTTTCCGTGGGTAGTCGGCTTTTTGCAAAGGGGTCTCAGGGCCGAGGGGCTTGGCTGTCCCTCCGGCTCCCCAAAGCACAGGGATGAGGTATGGGGCTTAGACCGTGCCTGGGCAATGTTGTTTCTTACACCTGGGTTTGTGGCATTTTGTTGACCTGGCTACCCCCACTTGAGATAGGTTTTCCAGTCAAGCACCTCTTGTTCGTCGGAAGCCGTTTTTGCCTCAGGGTCTCTGGGCTGTGTTCGTTGGGGTTGAACTCCTGCTAGCAAAACCGCCGGATGAGGGAAGGGTTCAGACTGTGCCTGGGCCCTGTGGTCTCTTCCAGGTCAGTGTATGGCATTTCCTTCCCCTTGCCACAGGCACCTGGGAGCATGTCTGCACGTGGAGAAAGACTTTCCCGTGGGAAGCCGGTTTTTGTCAAACGGGTCCCAGTGCTCTGCTCCTCTCTTTTCACTCCTGCTGCCAGAAGCCCAGGGAGGATGGGAGGGCTTAGAACATGGCTGGGCACTGTGGTTTCTTCCAGAGAAGTGGAGGGCATTTGCATTACCTTGCCACAACCACTTAGGATAGGGTCTGCACCTCAGGAAAACTGTTTCCGTGGGAAGCCGGCTTTTTGCAAAGGGGTCTCAGGGCCGTGGGCCTCGGGTGTCCCTCCGGCTCCCCAAAGCACAGGGACGAGGTGAGGGGCTTAGACCGTGCCTGGGCAATGTTGTTTCTTACACCTGGGTGTGTGGCATTTTATTGGCCTGGCTACACCCACTTGGGATAGGTTTTCCACAGCAAGCACCTCTTGTTCGTCGGAAGCCGTTTTTGCCTCAGGGACTCCGGGCTGTGTTCGTTGGGGTTGAACTCATGCTAGCAAAACCGCCGGATGAGGGAAGGGTTCAGTCTGTGCCTGGGCCCTGTGGTCTCTTCCAGGTCAGTGTATGTCATTTCCTTCCCCTTGCCACAGGCACCTGGGAGCATGTCTGCACGTGGAGAAAGACTTTCCCGTGGGAAGCCGGTTTTTGTCAAAAGCGTCCCAGTGCTCTGCTCCTCTCTTTTCACTCCTGCTGCCAGAAGCCCAGGGAAGATGGGAGGGCTTAGAACATGGCTGGGCACTGTGGTTTCTTCCAGAGAAGTGGAGGGCATTTGCTTTACCTTGCCACAACCACATGGGATACGGTCTGCACCTCAGGAAAACTCTTTCCGTGGGAAGCCGGCTTTTTGCAAAGTGTTCTCAGGGCCGTGGGGATCGGCTTTCCCTCCGGGTCCCCAAAGCACAGGGACAGGGTGAGGGGCTTAGACCATGCCTGGGCAATGTTATTTCTTACACCTGGGTGTGTGGCATTTTGTTGACCTGGCTACCCCCACTTGGGATAGGTTTTCCAGTCAAGCACCTCTTGTTCGTCGGAAGCCGTTTTTGCCTCAGGGTCTCCGGGCTGTGTTCGTTGGGGTTGAACTCATGCTAGCAAAACTGCCGGGATGAGGGAAGGGTTCAGACTGTGCCTGGGCCCTGTGGTCTCTTCCAGGTCAGTGTATGGCATTTCCTTCCCCTTGCCACAGGCACCTGGGAGCATGTCTGCACGTGGAGAAAGACTTTCCCGTGGGAAGCCGGTTTTTGTCAAACGAGTCCCAGTGCTCTGCTCCTCTCTTTTCACTCCTGCTGCCAGAAGCCCAGGGAGGATGGGACGGCTTGGAACATGGCTGGGCACTGTGGTTTCTTCCAGAGAAGTGGAGGGCATTTGCTTTACCTTGCCACAACCACTTGGGATAGGGTGTGCACCTCAGGAAAACTGTTTCCGTGGGAAGCCGGCTCTTTGCAAAGGGGTCTCAGGGCAGTGGGCCTCGGCTGTCCCTCCGGCTCCCCAAAGCACAGGGACGAGTTGTGGGGTTTAGACCGTGCCTGGGCAATGTTGTTTCTTACACCTGGGTGTGTGGCATTTCGTTGACCTGGCTACCCCACTTGGGATAGGTTTTCCACAGCAAGCACCTCTTGTTCGTCTGAAGCCGTTTTTGCCCCAGGGGTCTCCGGGCTGTGTTCGTTGGGGTTGAACTCCTGCTAGCAAAACCGTCGGGATGAGGGAGGGGTTCAGACTGTGCCTGGGCCCTGTGGTCTCTTCCAGGTCAGTGTATGGCATTTCCTTCCCCTTGCCACAGGCACCTGGGAGCATGTCTGCACGTGGAGAAAGACTTTCCCGTGGGAAGCCGGTTTTTGTCAAACGGGTCCCAGTGCTCTGCTCCTCTCTTTTCACTCCTGCTGCCTGAAGCCCAGGGAGGATGGGAGGGCTTAGAACATGGCTGGGCACTGTGGTTTCTTCCAGAGAAGTGGAGGGCATTTGCTTTACCTTGCCACAACCACTTGGGATAGGGTCTGCACCTCAGGAAAACTGTTTCCGTGGGAAGCCGGCTTTTTGCAAAGGGGTCTCAGGGCCGAGGGGCTTGGCTGTCCCTCCGGCTCCCCAAAGCACAGGGACGAGGTATGGGGCTTAGACCGTGCCTGGGCAATGTTGTTTCTTACACCTGGGTGTGTGGCATTTTGTTGACCTGGCTACCCCCACTTGAGATAGGTTTTCCAGTCAAGCACCTCTTGTTCGTCGGAAGCCGTTTTTGCCTCAGGGTCTCTGTGCTGTGTTCGTTGGGGTTGAACTCCTGCTAGCAAAACCGCCGGATGAGGGAAGGGTTCAGACTGTGCCTGGGCCCTGTGGTCTCTTCCAGGTCAGTGTATGGCATTTCCTTCCCCTTGCCACAGGCACCTGGGAGCATGTCTGCATGTGGAGAAAGACTTTCCCGTGGGAAGCCGGTTTTTGTCAAACGGGTCCCAGTGCTCTGCTCCTCTCTTTTCACTCCTGCTGCCAGAAGCCCAGGGAGGATGGGAGGGCTTAGAACATGGCTGGGCACTGTGGTTTCTTCCAGAGAAGTGGAGGGCATTTGCATTACCTTGCCAGAACCACTTGGGATAGGGTCTGCACCTCAGGAAAACTGTTTCGGTGGGAAGCCGGCTTTTTGCAAAGGGGTCTCAGGGCCGTGGGCCTCGGGTGTCCCTCCGGCTCCCCAAAGCACAGGGTCGAGGTGAGTCGCTTTTACCGTGCCTGGGCAATGTTGTTTCTTACACCTGGGTGTGTGGCATTTTATTGACCTGGCTACACCCACTTGGGATAGGTTTTCCACAGCAAGCACCTCTTGTTCGTCGGAAGCCGTTTTTGCCTCAGGGACTCCGGGCTGTGTTCGTTGGGGTTGAACTCATGCTAGCAAAACTGCCGGGATGAGGGAGGGTTCAGACTGTGCCTGGGCCCTGTGGTCTCTTCCAGGTCAGTGTATGGCATTTCCTTCCCCTTGCCACAGGCACCTGAGAGCATGTCTGCACGTGGAGAAAGACTTTCCCGTGGGAAGCCAGTTTTTGTCAAACGCGTCCCAGTGCTCTGCTCCTCTCTTTCCACTCCTGCTGCCAGAAGCCCAGGGAGGATGGGAGGGCTTAGAACATGGCTAGGCACTGTGGTTTTTTCCAGAGAAGTGGAGGGCATTTGCTTTACCTTGCCACAATCACTTGGGATAGTGTGTGTACCTAAGGAAAACTGTTCCCGTGGGAAGCCGGCTTTTTGCAAAGGGGTCTCAGGGCCGTGGGCCTCGGGTGTCCCTCCGGCTCCCCAAAGCACAGGGACGAGTTGTGGGGTTTAGACCGTGCCTGGGCAATGTTGTTTCTTACACCTGGGTGTGTGGCATTTCGTTGACCTGGCTACTACCACTTGGGATAGGTTTTGCACAGCAAGCACCTCTTGTTCGACTGAAGCCGTTTTTGCCTCAGGGTCTCCGGGCTGTGTTCCTTGGGGTTAAACTCCTGCTAGCAAAACCGCCGGGATGAGGGAAGGGTTCAGACTCTGCCTGGGCCCTGTGGTCTCTTCCAGGTCAGTGTATGGCATTTCCTTCCCCTTGCCACAGGCACCTGGGAGCATGTCTGCACGTGGAGAAAGACTTTCCCTTGGGAAGCCGGTTTTTGTCAAACGGGTCCCAGTGCTCTGCTCCTCTCTTTTCACTCCTGCTGCCAGTAGCCCAGGGAGGATGGGAGGGCTTAGAACATGGCTGGGCACTGTGGTTTTTTCCAGAGAAGTGGAGGGCGTTTGCATTACCTTGCCACAACCACTTGGGATAGGGTGTGCACCTCAGGAAAACTGTTTCCGTGGGAAGCCGGCTTTTTGCAAAGGGGTCTCAGGGCCGTGGCCCTCGGCTGTCCCTCCGGCTCCCCAAAGCACAGGGACGAGGTGAGGGGCTTAGACCGTGCCTGGGCAATGTTGTTTCTTACACCTGGGTGTGTGGCATTTCGTTGACCTGGCTACTCCCACTTGGGATAGGTTTTCCACAGCAAGCACCTCTTGTTCGTCGGAAGCCGTTTTTGCCCCAGGGGTCTCCGGGCTGTGTTCGTTGGGGTTGAACTCCTGCTGTCAAAACCGCCGGGATGAGGGAAAGGTTCAGACTGTGCCTGGGCCCTGTGGTCTCTTCCAGGTCAGTGTATGGCATTTCCTTCCCCTTGCCACAGGCACCTGGGAGCATGTCTGCACGTGGAGAAAGACTTTCCCGTGGGAAGCCGGTTTTTGTCAAACGGGTCCCAGTGCTCTGCTCCTCTCTTTTCACTCCTGCTGCCAGAAGCCCAGGGAGGATGGGAGGGCTTAGAACATGGCTGGGCAGTGTGGTTTCTTCCAGATAAGTGGAGGGCATTTGCATTACCTTGCCACAACCACTTGGGATAGGGTCTGCACCTAGGGAAAACTGTTTCCGTGGGAAGCCGGCTTTTTGCAAAGGGGTCTCAGGGCCATGGGCCTCGGGTGTCCCTCCGGCTCCCCAATGCACAGGGACGAGGTGAGGGGCTTAGACCGTGCCTGGGCAACGTTGTTTCATACATCTGGGTGTGTGGCATTTTGTTGACCTGGCTACACCCACTTGGGATAGGTTTTCCACAGCAAGCACCTCTTGTTCGTCGGAAGCCGTTTTTGCCTCAGGGACTCCGGGCTGTGTTCGTTGGGGTTGAACTCATGCTAGCAAAACTGCCGGGATGAGGGAAGGGTTCAGACTGTGCCTGGGCCCTGTGGTCTCTTCCAGTTCAGTGTATGGCATTTCCTTCCCCTTGCCACAGGCACCTGGGAGCATGTCTGCACGTGGAGAAAGACTTTCCCGTGGGAAGCCGGTTTTTCTCAAACGGGTCCAAGTGCCCTGCTCTTGTCTTTCCACTCCTGCTGCCAGAAGCCCAGGGAGGATGGGAGGGCTTAGAACATGGTTGGGCACTGTGGTTTCTTCCAGAGAAGTGGGGGCATTTGCTTTACCTTGCCACAACCACTTGGGATAGGGTGTGCACCAGAGGAAAACTGTTTCTGTGGGAAGCCGGCTTTTTGCAAAGGGGTCTCAATGCCGTTGGCCTCGGCTGTCCCTCCGGCTCCCCAAAGCACAGGGACGAGGTGAGGGGCTTGGACCGTGCCTGGGCAATGTTGTTTCTTATACCTGGGTGTGTGGCGTTTTCTTCACCTATCTACCCCACTTGGGATAGGTTTTCCACAGCAAGCACCTCTTGTTCGTCGGAAGCCGTTTTTGCCCCAGGGGTCTCCGGGCTGTGTTCGTTGGGGTTGAACTCCTACTAGCAAAACCGCCGGGATGAGGGAAGGGTTCAGACTGTGCCTGGGCCCTGTGGTCTCTTCCAGGTGAGTGTATGGCATTTCCTTCCCCTTGCCACAGTCACCTGGGAGCATGTCTGCACGTGGAGAAAGACTTTCCCGTGGGAAGCCGGTTTTTGTCAAACGGGTCCAAGTGCCCTGCTCTTGTCTTTTCACTCCTGCTGGCAGAAGCCCAGGGAGGATGGAAGGGCTTAGAACATGGTTGGGCACTGTGGTTTCTTCCAGAGAAGTGGGGGGCATTTGCTTTACCTTGCCACAACCACTTGGGATAGGGTGTGCACCTCAGGAAAACTGTTTCTGTGGGAAGCCGGCTTTTTGCAAAGGGGTCTCAATGCCGTTGGCCTCGGCTGTCCCTCCGGCTCCCCAAAGCACAGGGACGAGTTGTGGGGTTTAGACCGTGCCTGGGCAATGTTGTTTCTTACACCTGGGTGTGTGGCATTTCGTTGACCTGGCTACCCCACTTGGGATAGGTTTTCCACAGCAAGCACCTCTTGTTCGTCTGAAGCCGTTTTTGCCCCAGGGGTCTCCGGGCTGTGTTCGTTGGGGTTGAACTCCTGCTAGCAAAACCGTCGGGATGAGGGAGGGGTTCAGACTGTGCCTGGGCCCTGTGGTCTCTTCCAGGTCAGTGTATGGCATTTCCTTCCCCTTGCCACAGGCACCTGGGAGCATGTCTGCACGTGGAGAAAGACTTTCCCGTGGGAAGCCGGTTTTTGTCAAACGGGTCCCAGTGCTCTGCTCCTCTCTTTTCACTCCTGCTGCCTGAAGCCCAGGGAGGATGGGAGGGCTTAGAACATGGCTGGGCACTGTGGTTTCTTCCAGAGAAGTGGAGGGCATTTGCTTTACCTTGCCACAACCACTTGGGATAGGGTCTGCACCTCAGGAAAACTGTTTCCGTGGGAAGCCGGCTTTTTGCAAAGGGGTCTCAGGGCCGAGGGGCTTGGCTGTCCCTCCGGCTCCCCAAAGCACAGGGACGAGGTATGGGGCTTAGACCGTGCCTGGGCAATGTTGTTTCTTACACCTGGGTGTGTGGCATTTTGTTGACCTGGCTACCCCCACTTGAGATAGGTTTTCCAGTCAAGCACCTCTTGTTCGTCGGAAGCCGTTTTTGCCTCAGGGTCTCTGTGCTGTGTTCGTTGGGGTTGAACTCCTGCTAGCAAAACCGCCGGATGAGGGAAGGGTTCAGACTGTGCCTGGGCCCTGTGGTCTCTTCCAGGTCAGTGTATGGCATTTCCTTCCCCTTGCCACAGGCACCTGGGAGCATGTCTGCATGTGGAGAAAGACTTTCCCGTGGGAAGCCGGTTTTTGTCAAACGGGTCCCAGTGCTCTGCTCCTCTCTTTTCACTCCTGCTGCCAGAAGCCCAGGGAGGATGGGAGGGCTTAGAACATGGCTGGGCACTGTGGTTTCTTCCAGAGAACTGGAGGGCATTTGCATTACCTTGCCAGAACCACTTGGGATAGGGTCTGCACCTCAGGAAAACTGTTTCGGTGGGAAGCCGGCTTTTTGCAAAGGGGTCTCAGGGCCGTGGGCCTCGGGTGTCCCTCCGGCTCCCCAAAGCACAGGGTCGAGGTGAGTCGCTTTTACCGTGCCTGGGCAATGTTGTTTCTTACACCTGGGTGTGTGGCATTTTGTTGACCTGGCTACGCCCACTTGGGATAGGTTATCCACAGCAAGCACCTCTTGTTCGACTGAAGCCGTTTTTGCCTCAGGGTCTCCGGGCTGTGTTCGTTGGGGTTGAACTCCTACTAGCAAAACCGCCGGGATGAGGGAAGGGTTCAGACTGTGCCTGGGCCCTGTGGTCTCTTCCAGGTCAGTGTATGGCATTTCCTTCCCTTGCCACAGGCACCTGGGAGCATGTCTGCACGTGGAGTAAGACTTTCCCGTGGGAAGCCGGTTTTTGTCAAACGGGTCCCAGTGCCCTGCTCCTCTCTTTTCATTCCTGCGGCCAGAAGCCCAGGGAGGATGGGAGGGCTTAGAACATGCCTGGGCACTGTGGTTTCTTCCAGAGAAGTGGAGGGCATTTGCTTTACCTTGCCACAACCACTTGGGATAGGGTCTGCACCTCAGGAAAACTGTTTCCGTGGGAAGCCGGCTTTTTGCAAAGGGGTCTCAGGGCCGAGGGGCTTGGCTGTCCCTCCGGTTCCCCAAAGCACAGGGACGAGGTATGGGGCTTAGACCGTGCCTGGGCAATGTTGTTTCTTACACCTGGGTTTGTGGCATTTTGTTGACCTGGCTACCCCCACTTGAGATAGGTTTTCCAGTCAAGCACCTCTTGTTCGTCGGAAGCCGTTTTTGCCTCAGGGTCTCTGGGCTGTGTTCGTTGGGGTTGAACTCCTGCTAGCAAAACCGCCGGGATGAGGGAAGGGTTCAGACTCTGCCTGGGCCCTGTGGTCTCTTCCAGGTCAGTGTATGGCATTTCCTTCCCCTTGCCACAGGCACCTGGGAGCATGTCTGCACGTGGAGAAAGACTTTCCCGTGGGAAGCCGGTTTTTGTCAAACGGGTCCCAGTGCTCTGCTCCTCTATTTTCACTCCTGCTGCCAGAAGCCCAGGGAGGATGGGAGAACTTAGAACATGGCTGGGCACTGTGGTTTCTTCCAGAGAAGTGGAGGGCATTTGCATTACCTTGCCACAACCACTTGGGATAGGGTCTGCACCTCAGGAAAACTGTTTCCGTGGGAAGCCGGCTTTTTGCAAAGGGGTCTCAGGGCCGTGGGCCTCGGGTGTCCCTCCGGCTCCCCAAAGCACAGGGACGAGGTGAGGGGCTTAGACCGTGCCTGGGCAATGTTGTTTCTTACACCTGGGTGTGTGGCATTTTATTGACCTGGCTACACCCACTTGGGATAGGTTTTCCACAGCAAGCACCTCTTGTTCGTCGGAAGCCGTTTTTGCCTCAGGGACTCCGGGCTGTGTTCGTTGGGGTTGAACTCATGCTAGCAAAACTGCCGGGATGAGGGAGGGTTCAGACTGTGCCTGGGCCCTGTGGTCTCTTCCAGGTCAGTGTATGGCATTTCCTTCCCCTTGCCACAGGCACCTGAGAGCATGTCTGCACGTGGAGAAAGACTTTCCCGTGGGAAGCCAGTTTTTGTCAAACGCGTCCCAGTGCTCTGCTCCTCTCTTTCCACTCCTGCTGCCAGAAGCCCAGGGAGGATGGGAGGGCTTAGAACATGGCTAGGCACTGTGGTTTTTTCCAGAGAAGTGGAGGGCATTTGCTTTACCTTGCCACAATCACTTGGGATAGTGTGTGTACCTAAGGAAAACTGTTCCCGTGGGAAGCCGGCTTTTTGCAAAGGGGTCTCAGGGCCGTGGGCCTCGGGTGTCCCTCCGGCTCCCCAAAGCACAGGGACGAGTTGTGGGGTTTAGACCGTGCCTGGGCAATGTTGTTTCTTACACCTGGGTGTGTGGCATTTCGTTGACCTGGCTACTACCACTTGGGATAGGTTTTGCACAGCAAGCACCTCTTGTTCGACTGAAGCCGTTTTTGCCTCAGGGTCTCCGGGCTGTGTTCCTTGGGGTTAAACTCCTGCTAGCAAAACCGCCGGGATGAGGGAAGGGTTCAGACTCTGCCTGGGCCCTGTGGTCTCTTCCAGGTCAGTGTATGGCATTTCCTTCCCCTTGCCACAGGCACCTGGGAGCATGTCTGCACGTGGAGAAAGACTTTCCCTTGGGAAGCCGGTTTTTGTCAAACGGGTCCCAGTGCTCTGCTCCTCTCTTTTCACTCCTGCTGCCAGTAGCCCAGGGAGGATGGGAGGGCTTAGAACATGGCTGGGCACTGTGGTTTTTTCCAGAGAAGTGGAGGGCGTTTGCATTACCTTGCCAC
Source organism: Ursus americanus (assembly GCF_024610735.1). Lineage (NCBI taxonomy): Eukaryota > Metazoa > Chordata > Mammalia > Carnivora > Ursidae > Ursus > Ursus americanus. Next base: position 338,178 of record NW_028273684.1, read on the forward strand.
AACCACTTGGGATAGGGTGTGCACCTCAGGAAAACTGTTTCCGTGGGAAGCCGGCTTTTTGCAAAGGGGTCTCAGGGCCGTGGCCCTCGGCTGTCCCTCCGGCTCCCCAAAGCACAGGGACGTGGTGAGGGGCTTAGACCGTGCCTGGGCAATGTTGTTTCTTACACCTGGGTGTGTGGCATTTCGTTGACCTGGCTACTCCCACTTGGGATAGGTTTTCCACAGCAAGCACCTCTTGTTCGTCGGAAGCCGTTTTTGCCCCAGGGGTCTCCGGGCTGTGTTCGTTGGGGTTGAACTCCTGCTGTCAAAACCGCCGGGATGAGGGAAAGGTTCAGACTGTGCCTGGGCCCTGTGGTCTCTTCCAGGTCAGTGTATGGCATTTCCTTCCCCTTGCCACAGGCACCTGGGAGCATGTCTGCACGTGGAGAAAGACTTTCCCGTGGGAAGCCGGTTTTTGTCAAACGTGTCCCAGTGCTCTGCTCCTCTCTTTTCACTCCTGCTGCCAGAAGCCCAGGGAGGATGGGAGGGCTTAGAACATGGCTGGGCAGTGTGGTTTCTTCCAGATAAGTGGAGGGCATTTGCATTACCTTGCCACAACCACTTGGGATAGGGTCTGCACCTAGGGAAAACTGTTTCCGTGGGAAGCCGGCTTTTTGCAAAGGGGTCTCAGGGCCATGGGCCTCGGGTGTCCCTCCGGCTCCCCAATGCACAGGGACGAGGTGAGGGGCTTAGACCGTGCCTGGGCAACGTTGTTTCATACATCTGGGTGTGTGGCATTTTGTTGACCTGGCTACACCCACTTGGGATAGGTTTTCCACAGCAAGCACCTCTTGTTCGTCGGAAGCCGTTTTTGCCTCAGGGACTCCGGGCTGTGTTCGTTGGGGTTGAACTCATGCTAGCAAAACTGCCGGGATGAGGGAAGGGTTCAGACTGTGCCTGGGCCCTGTGGTCTCTTCCAGTTCAGTGTATGGCATTTCCTTCCCCTTGCCACAGGCACCTGGGAGCATGTCTGCACGTGGAGAAAGACTTTCCCGTGGGAAGCCGGTTTTTCTCAAACGGGTCCAAGTGCCCTGCTCTTGTCTTTCCACTCCTGCTGCCAGAAGCCCAGGGAGGATGGGAGGGCTTAGAACATGGTTGGGCACTGTGGTTTCTTCCAGAGAAGTGGGGGGCATTTGCTTTACCTTGCCACAACCACTTGGGATAGGGTGTGCACCACAGGAAAACTGTTTCTGTGGGAAGCCGGCTTTTTGCAAAGGGGTCTCAATGCCGTTGGCCTCGGCTGTCCCTCCGGCTCCCCAAAGCACAGGGACGAGGTGAGGGGCTTGGACCGTGCCTGGGCAATGTTGTTTCTTATACCTGGGTGTGTGGCGTTTTCTTCACCTATCTACCCCACTTGGGATAGGTTTTCCACAGCAAGCACCTCTTGTTCGTCGGAAGCCGTTTTTGCCCCAGGGGTCTCCGGGCTGTGTTCGTTGGGGTTGAACTCCTACTAGCAAAACCGCCGGGATGAGGGAAGGGTTCAGACTGTGCCTGGGCCCTGTGGTCTCTTCCAGGTGAGTGTATGGCATTTCCTTCCCCTTGCCACAGTCACCTGGGAGCATGTCTGCACGTGGAGAAAGACTTTCCCGTGGGAAGCCGGTTTTTGTCAAACGGGTCCCAGTGCTCTGCTCCTCTCTTTTCACTCCTGCTGCCAGAAGCCCAGGGAGGATGGGAGGGCTTGGAACATGGCTGGGCACTGTGGTTTCTTCCAGAGAAGTGGAGGGCATTTGATTTACCTTGCCACAACCACTTGGGATAGGGTGTGCACCTCAGGAAAACGGTTTCCGTGGGAAGCCGGCTTTTTGCAAAGGGGTCTCAGGGCCGTGGGCCTCGGGTGTCCCTCCGGCTCCCCAAAGCACAGGGACGAGTTGTGGGGTTTAGACCGTGCCTGGGCAATGTTGTTTCTTACACCTGGGTGTGTGGCATTTTGTTGACCTGGCTACCCCCTCTTGGGATAGGTTTTCCACAGCAAGAGCATATTATTCGTCGGAAGCCCTTTGGGCCCCAGGGGGTCTCCGGGCTGTGTTCGTTGTGGTGGAACTCCTGCTAGCAAAACCGCCGGGATGAGGGAAGGGCTCAGACTGTGCCTGGGCCCTGTGGTCTCTTCCAGGTCAGTGTATGGTATTTCCTTCATCTTGCCACAGGCACTGGGGAGCATGTCTGCACGTGGAGAAGGACTTCCTCATGGAAGCCGGTTTCTGTCAAAGCGTCCCAGTGCTGTCGTCCTCTCTTTTCACTCCTGTTGCTAGAAGCCCAGGGAGGATGGGAGGGCTTAGAACATGGCTGGGCACGGTGGTTTCTTCCAGAGAAGTGGAGGGCATTTGCTTTACCTTGCCACAACCACTTGGGATAGGGTCTGTACCTCAGGAAAACTGTTTCCGTGGGAAGCCGGCTTTTTGCAAAGGGGTCTCAGGGCCGTGGGGATCGGGTGTCCCTCCGGCTCCTCAAAGCACGGGGATGAGGTGAGGTGCTTAGACCATGCCTGGGCAATATTGTTTCTTACACCTTGGTGTTTGGCATTTTGTTGACCTGGCTACCCCACTTGGGATAAGTTTTCCACAGCAAGCACGTATTGTTCGTCGGAAGCCGTTTTTGCCCCAGGGGTCTCCGGGCTGTGTTCGTTGGGGTTGACCTCCTGCTAGCAAAACCGCCGGGATGAGAGAAGGGCTCAGACTGTGCCTGGGCCCTGTGGTCTCTTCCATGTCAGTGTAATGCATTTCCTTCCCCTTGCCACAGGCACCTGGGAGCATGTCTGCACGTGGAGAAAGACTTTCCCGTGGGAAGCGGGTTTTTGTCAAACGGGTCCCAGTGCTCTGCTCCTCTCTTTTCACTCCTGCTGCCAGAAGCCCAGGGAGGATGGGAGGGCTTAGAACATGGCTGGGCACTGTGGTTTCTTCCAGAGAAGTGGAGGGCATTTGCTTTACCTTGCCACAACCACTTGGGATAGGGTCTGCACCTCAGGAAAACTGTTTCCGTGGGAAGCCGGCTTTTTGCAAAGGGGTCTCAGGACCGTGGGGCTCGGCTCTCCCTCCGGCTCCCCAAGGCACAGGGACGAGGTGAGGGGCTTAGACCGTGCCTGGGCAATGTTGTTTCTTACACCTGGGTGTGTGGCATTTTGTTGACCTGGCTACCCCCACTTGGGATAGGTTTTCCAAAGCAAGCAGCTCTTGTTCGTCGGAAGCCGTTTTTGCCTCAGGGTCTCCGGGCTGTGTTCGTTGCGGTTGAACTCCTGCTAGCAAAACCGCCGGGATGAGGGAAGGGTTCAGACTGTGCCTGGGCCCTGTGGTCTCTTCCATGTCAGTGTATGGCATTTCCTTCCCCTTGCCACAGGCACCTGGGAGCATGTCTGCACGTGGAGAAAGACTTTCCCGTGGGAAGCCGGTTTTTGTCAAACGGGTCCCAGTGCTCTGCTCCTCTCTTTTCACTCCTGCTGCCAGAAGGCCAGGGAGGATGGGAGGGCTTAGAACATGGTTGGGCACTGTGGTTTCTTCCAGAGAAGTGGAGGGCATTTGCATTACCTTGCCACAACCACTTGGGATAGGGTCTGCACCTCTGGAAAACTGTTTCCGTGGGAAGCAGGCTTTTTGCAAAGGGGTCTCAGGGCCATGGACCTCGGGTGTCCCTCCGGCTCCCCAATGCACAGGGACGAGGTGAGGGGCTTAGACCGTGCCTGGGCAATGTTGTTTCTTACATCTGGGTGTGTGGCATTTTGTTGACCTGGCTACACCCACTTGGGATAGGTTTTCCACAGCAAGCACCTCTTGTTCGTTGGAAGCCGTTTTTGCCTCAGGGACTCCGGGCTGTGTTCGTTGGGGTTGAACTCATGCTAGCAAAACTGCCGGGATGAGGGAAGGGTTCAGACTGTGCCTGGGCCCTCTGGTCTCTTCCAGTTCAGTGTCTGGCATTTCCTTCCCCTTGCCACAGGCACCTGGGAGCATGTCTGCACGTGGAGAAAGACTTTCCCGTGGGAAGCCGGTTTTTCTCAAACGGGTCCCAGTGCCCTGCTCCTCTCTTTCCACTCCTGCTGCCAGAAGCCCAGGGAGGATGGGAGGGCTTAGAACATGGCTGGGCACTGTGGTTTCTTCCAGAGAAGTGGAGGGCATTTGCTTTACCTTGCCACAACCACTTGGGATAGGGTCTGCCCCTCAGGAAAACTGTTTCCGTGGGTAGTCGGCTTTTTGCAAAGGGGTCTCAGGGCCGAGGGGCTTGGCTGTCCCTCCGGCTCCCCAAAGCACAGGGATGAGGTATGGGGCTTAGACCGTGCCTGGGCAATGTTGTTTCTTACACCTGGGTGTGTGGCATTTTGTTGACCTGGCTACCCCCACTTGAGATAGGTTTTCCAGTCAAGCACCTCTTGTTCGTCGGAAGCCGTTTTTGCCTCAGGGTCTCTGGGCTGTGTTCGTTGGGGTTGAACTCCTGCTAGCAAAACCGCCGGATGAGGGAAGGGTTCAGACTGTGCCTGGGCCCTGTGGTCTCTTCCAGGTCAGTGTATGGCATTTCCTTCCCCTTGCCACAGGCACCTGGGAGCATGTCTGCACGTGGAGAAAGACTTTCCCGTGGGAAGCCGGTTTTTGTCAAACGGGTCCCAGTGCTCTGCTCCTCTCTTTTCACTCCTGCTGCCAGAAGCCCAGGGAGGATGGGAGGGCTTAGAACATGGCTGGGCACTGTGGTTTCTTCCAGAGAAGTGGAGGGCATTTGCATTACCTTGCCACAACCACTTAGGATAGGGTCTGCACCTCAGGAAAACTGTTTCCGTGGGAAGCCGGCTTTTTGCAAAGGGGTCTCAGGGCCGTGGGCCTCGGGTGTCCCTCCGGCTCCCCAAAGCACAGGGACGAGGTGAGGGGCTTAGACCGTGCCTGGGCAATGTTGTTTCTTACACCTGGGTGTGTGGCATTTTATTGACCTGGCTACACCCACTTGGGATAGGTTTTCCACAGCAAGCACCTCTTGTTCGTCGGAAGCCGTTTTTGCCTCAGGGACTCCGGGCTGTGTTCGTTGGGGTTGAACTCATGCTAGCAAAACCGCCGGATGAGGGAAGGGTTCAGTCTGTGCCTGGGCCCTGTGGTCTCTTCCAGGTCAGTGTATGTCATTTCCTTCCCCTTGCCACAGGCACCTGGGAGCATGTCTGCACGTGGAGAAAGACTTTCCCGTGGGAAGCCGGTTTTTGTCAAAAGCGTCCCAGTGCTCTGCTCCTCTCTTTTCACTCCTGCTGCCAGAAGCCCAGGGAAGATGGGAGGGCTTAGAACATGGCTGGGCACTGTGGTTTCTTCCAGAGAAGTGGAGGGCATTTGCTTTACCTTGCCACAACCACATGGGATACGGTCTGCACCTCAGGAAAACTCTTTCCGTGGGAAGCCGGCTTTTTGCAAAGTGTTTTCAGGGCCGTGGGGATCGGCTTTCCCTCCGGGTCCCCAAAGCACAGGGACAGGGTGAGGGGCTTAGACCATGCCTGGGCAATGTTATTTCTTACACCTGGGTGTGTGGCATTTTGTTGACCTGGCTACCCCCACTTGGGATAGGTTTTCCAGTCAAGCACCTCTTGTTCGTCGGAAGCCGTTTTTGCCTCAGGGTCTCCGGGCTGTGTTCGTTGGGGTTGAACTCATGCTAGCAAAACTGCCGGGATGAGGGAAGGGTTCAGACTGTGCCTGGGCCCTGTGGTCTCTTCCAGGTCAGTGTATGGCATTTCCTTCCCCTTGCCACAGGCACCTGGGAGCATGTCTACACGTGGAGAAAGACTTTCCCGTGGGAAGCCGGTTTTTGTCAAACGAGTCCCAGTGCTCTGCTCCTCTCTTTTCACTCCTGCTGCCAGAAGCCCAGGGAGGATGGGAGGGCTTGGAACATGGCTGGGCACTGTGGTTTCTTCCAGAGAAGTGGAGGGCATTTGCTTTACCTTGCCACAACCACTTGCGATAGGGTGTGCACCTCAGGAAAACTGTTTCCGTGGGAAGCCGGCTCTTTGCAAACGGGTTTCAGGGCAGTGGGCCTCGGCTGTCCCTCCGGCTCCCCAAAGCACAGGGACGAGTTGTGGGGTTTAGACCGTGCCTGGGCAATGTTGTTTCTTACACCTGGGTGTGTGGCATTTCGTTGACCTGGCTACCCCACTTGGGATAGGTTTTCCACAGCAAGCACCTCTTGTTCGTCTGAAGCCGTTTTTGCCCCAGGGGTCTCCGGGCTGTGTTCGTTGGGGTTGAACTCCTGCTAGCAAAACCGTCGGGATGAGGGAGGGGTTCAGACTGTGCCTGGGCCCTGTGGTCTCTTCCAGGTCAGTGTATGGCATTTCCTTCCCCTTGCCACAGGCACCTGGGAGCATGTCTGCACGTGGAGAAAGACTTTCCCGTGGGAAGCCGGTTTTTGTCAAACGGGTCCCAGTGCTCTGCTCCTCTCTTTTCACTCCTGCTGCCTGAAGCCCAGGGAGGATGGGAGGGCTTAGAACATGGCTGGGCACTGTGGTTTCTTCCAGAGAAGTGGAGGGCATTTGCATTACCTTGCCACAACCTCTTGGGATAGGGTCTGCACCTCAGGAAAACTGTTTCTGTGGGAAGCCGGCTTTTTGCAAAGGGGTCTCAATGCCGTTGGCCTCGGCTGTCCCTCCGGCTCCCGAAAGCACAGGGACGAGGTGAGGGGCTTGGACCGTGCCTGGGCAATGTTCTTTCTTATACCTGGGTGTGTGGCGTTTTGTTCACCTATCTACCCCACTTGGGATAGGTTTTCCACAGCAAGCACCTCTTGTTCGTCGGAAGCCGTTTTTGCCCCAGGGGTCTCCGGGCTGTGTTCGTTGGGGTTGAACTCCTGCTAGCAAAACCGCCGGGATGAGGGAAGTGTTCAGACTGTGCCTGGGCCCTGTGGTCTCTTCCAGGTCAGTGTATGGCATTTCCTTCCCCTTGCCACAGGCACCTGGGAGCATGTCTGCACGTGGAGAAAGACTTTCCCGTGGGAAGCCGGTTTTTGTCAAACGGGTCCCAGTGCTCTGCTCCTCTCTTTTCACTCCTGCTGCCAGAAGCCCAGGGAGGATGGGAGGGCTTAGAACATGGCTGGGCAGTGTGGTTTCTTCCAGAGAAGTGGAAGGCATTTGCATTACCTTGCCACAACCACTTGGGATAGGGTCTGCACCTAGGGAAAACTGTTTCCGTGGGAAGCCGGCTTTTTGCAAAGGGGTCTCAGGGCCATGGGCCTCGGGTGTCCCTCCGGCTCCCCAATGCACAGGGACGAGGTGAGGGGCTTAGACCGTGCCTGGGCAATGTTGTTTCATACATCTGGGTGTGTGGCATTTTGTTGACCTGGCTACACCCACTTGGGATAGGTTTTCCACAGCAAGCACCTCTTGTTCGTCGGAAGCCGTTTTTGCCTCAGGGACTCCGGGCTGTGTTCGTTGGGGTTGAACTCATGCTAGCAAAACTGCCGGGATGAGGGAAGGGTTCAGACTGTGCCTGGGCCCTGTGGTCTCTTCCAGTTCAGTGTATGGCATTTCCTTCCCCTTGCCACAGGCACCTGGGAGCATGTCTGCACGTGGAGAAAGACTTTCCCGTGGGAAGCCGGTTTTTCTCAAACGGGTCCCAGTTCCCTGCTCCTCTCTTTCCACTCCTGCTGCCAGAAGCCCAGGGAGGATGGGACGGCTTAGAACATGGCTGGGCACCGTGGTTTCTTCCAGAGAAGTGGAGGGCATTTGCTTTACCTTGCCACAACCACTTGTGAGAGGGTCTGCACATCAGGAAAACTGTTTCCGTGGGAAGCCGGCTTTTTGCAAAGGGTTCTCTGGGTCGTGGGCCTCGGGTGTCCCTCCGGCTCCCCAAAGCACAGGGACGAGCTGAGGGGCTTAGACCATGCCTGGGCAATGTTGTTTCTTACACCTTGGTGTGTGGCATTTCGTTGACCTGGCTACCCCCACTTGGGATAGGTTTTCCACAGCAAGCACCTCTTGTTCGTCGGAAGCCGTTTTTGCCCCAGGGGTCTCCGGGCTGTGTTCGTTGGGGTTGAACTCCTGCTAGCAAAACCGCCGGGATGAGGGAAGGGTTCAGACTGTGCCTGGGCCCTGTGGTCTCTTCCAGGTGAGTGTATGGCATTTCCTTCCCCTTGCCACAGGCACCTGGGAGCATGTCTGCACGTGGAGAAAGACTTTCCCGTGGGAAGCCGGTTTTTGTCAAACGGGTCCAAGTGCCCTGCTCTTGTCTTTTCACTCCTGCTGCCAGAAGCCCAGGGAGGATGGGAGGGCTTAGAACATGGTTGGGCACTGTGGTTTCTTCCAGAGAAGTGGAGGGCATTTGCATTACCTTGCCACAACCACTTGGGATAGGGTGTGCACCACAGGAAAACTGTTTCTGTGGGAAGCCGGCTTTTTGCAAAGGGGTCTCAATGCCGTTGGCCTCGGCTGTCCCTCCTGCTCCCCAAAGCACAGGGACGAGGTGAGGGGCTTGGACCGTGCCTGGGCAATGTTGTTTCTTATGCCTGGGTGTGTGGCGTTTTGTTCACCTATCTACCCCACTTGGGATAGGTTTTCCACAGCAAGCACCTCTTGTTCGTCGGAAGCCGTTTTTGCCCCAGGGGTCTCCGGGCTGTGTTCGTTGGGGTTGAACTCCTGCTGGCAAAACCGCCGGGATGAGGGAAGGGTTCAGACTGTGCCTGGGCCCTGTGGTCTCTTCCAGGTCAGTGTATGGCATTTCCTTCCCCTTGCCACAGGCACCTGGGAGCATGTCTGCACGTGGAGAAAGACTTTCCCGTGGGAAGCCGGTTTTTCTCAAACGGGCCCTACTGCCCTGCTCCTCTCTTTTCACTCCTGCTGCCAGAAGCCCAGGGAGGATGGGAGGGCTTAGAACATGGCTCGCACTGTGGTTTCTTCCGGAGAACTGGAGGGCATTTGCATTACCTTGCCACAACCACTTGGGATAGGGTGTGCACCTCCGGAAAACTGTTTCCGTGGGAAGCCGGCTTTTTGCAAAGGGGACTCAGGGCCGTGGGGCTCGGCTGTCCCTCCGGCTCCCCAAAGCACAGGGACGAGGTGAGGGGCTTAGACCGTGCCTGGGCAATGTTGTTTCTTACACCTGGGTGTGTGGCATTTCGTTGACCTGGCTACTCCCACTTGGGATAGGTTTTCCACAGCAAGCACCTCTTGTTCGTCGGAAGCCGTTTTTGCCCCAGGTCTCCGGGCTGTGTTCGTTGGGGTTGAACTCCTGCTAGCAAAACCGCCGGGATGAGGGAAGGGTTCAGACTGTGCCTGGGCCCTGTGGACTCTTCCAGGTCAGTGTATGGCATTTCCTTCCCCTTGCCACAGGCACCTGGGAGCATGTCTGCACGTGGAGAAAGACTTTCGCGTGGGAAGCCGGTTTTTGTCCAATGGGTCCCAGTGCTCTGCTCCTCTCTTTTCACTCCTGCTGCCAGAAGCCCAGGGAGGATGGGAGGGCTTAGAACATGGCTGGGCACTGTGGTTTCTTCCAGAGAAGTGGAGGGCATTTGCATTACCTTGCCACAACCACTTGGGATAGGGTGTGCACCTCAGGAAAACTGTTTCCTTGGGAAGCCGGCCTTTTGCAAATCGGACTCAGGGCCATGGGCCTCGGGTGTCCCTCCGTCTCCCCAATGCACAGGGACGAGGTGAGGGGCTTAACCGTGCCTGGGCAATGTTGTTTCTTACATCTGGGTGTGTGGCATTTTGTTGACCTGGCTACACCCACTTGGGATAGGTTTTCCACAGCAAGCACCTCTTGTTCGTCGGAAGCCGTTTTTGCCTCAGGCTCTCCGAGCTGTGTTCGTTGGGGTTGAACTCCTGATAGCAAAACTGCCGGGATGAGGGAAGGGTTCAGACTGTGCCTGGGCCCTGTGGTCTCTTCCAGGTCAGTGTATGGCATTTCCTTCACCTTGCCACAGGCACTGGAAAACATGTCTGCACGTGGAGAAGGACTTCCTCGTGGGAAGCCGGTTTCTATCAAAGAGTCCCAGTGCTGTGCTCCTCTCTTTTCTCTCCTGCTGCCAGAAGCCCAGTGAGGAGGGGAGGGCTTAGAACATGGCTGGGCACTGGGGTTTCTTCCAGAGAAGGGGATGGCATTTGCTTTCCCTTGCCACCACCCCTTGGGATAGGGTCTGCACCTCAGGAAAGTTGTTTCCTTGGGAAGCCGGCTTTCTGCCCAACGGGCCTCAGGGCCGTGGGCCTCGGGGGTCCCTCCAGATCCCCAAAGCACAGGGACGAGGTGAGGGGCTTAGACCATGCCTGGGCAATGTTGTTTCATCCACCTGGGTGTGTGGCATTTTGTTGACCTGGCTACCCCCACTTGGGATAGGTTTTCCACAGCAAGAGCATACTGTTTGTCGGAAGCCGTTTGGGCCCCAGGGGGTCTCCGGGCTCTGTTCGTTGGGTTTGAACTCCTGCTAGCAAAACCTCCGGGATGAGGGAAGGGCTCAGACTGTGCCTGGGCCCTTTGGTCTCTTCCAGGTCAGTGTATGGCATTTCTTTCACCTTGCCACAGGCACTGCGGAGAATTTCTGCACGTGGAGAAGGACTTTCCCGTGGGAAGCCGGTTTTTGTCAAACGTTTCCCAGTGCTCTGCTCCTCTCTTTTCACTCCTGCTGCCAGAAGCCCAGGGAGGATGGGAGGACTTAGAACATGGCTGGGCACTGTGGTTTTTTCCAGAGAGGTGGAGGGCATTTGCTTTACCTTGCCACAACCACTTGGGATAGGGTGTGCACCTCAGGAAAACTGTTTCCGTGGGAAGCCGGCTTTTTGCAAAGGGGTCTCAGGACCGTGGGGCTCGGCTGTCCCTCCGGCTCCCCAAAGCTCAGGGACGAGGTGGGTGGCTTAGATCGTGCCTGGGCAATGTTGTTTCTTACACCTGGGTGTGTGGCATTTCGTTGACCTGGCTACTCCCACTTGGGATAGGTTTTCCAGAGCAAGCACCTCTTGTTCGTCGGAAGCCGTTTTTGCCCCAGGGGTCTCCGGGCTGTGTTCGTTGGGGTTGAACTCCTGCTAGCAAAACCGCCGGGATGAGGGAAGGGTTCAGACTGTGCCTGGGCCCTGTGGTCTCTTCCAGGTGAGTGTATGGCATTTCCTTCCCCTTGCCACAGGCACCTGGGAGCATGTCTGCATGTGGAGAAAGACTTTCCCGTGGGAAGCCGGTTTTTGTCAAACGGGTCCAAGTGCCCTGCTCTTGTCTTTTCACTCCTGCTGCCAGAAGCCCAGGGAGGATGGGGGGCCTTAGAACATGGTTGGGCACTGTGGTTTCTTCCAGAGAAGTGGGGGGCATTTGCTTTACCTTGCCACAACCACTTGGGATAGGGTGTGCACCACAGGAAAACTGTTTCTGTGGGAAGCCGGCTTTTTGCAAAGGGGTCTCAATGCCGTTGGCCTCGGCTGTCCCTCCGGCTCCCCAAAGCACAGGGACGAGGTGAGGGGCTTGGACCGTGCCTGGGCAATGTTGTTTCTTATACCTGGGTGTGTGGCGTTTTGTTCACCTATCTACCCCACTTGGGATAGGTTTTCCACAGCAAGCACCTCTTGTTCGTCGGAAGCCGTTTTTGCCCCAGGGGTCTCCGGGCTGTGTTCGTTGGGGTTGAACTCCTGCTAGCAAAACCGCTGGGATGAGGGAGGGGTTCAGACTGTGCCTGGGCCCTGTGGTCTCTTCCAGGTCAGTGTATGTCATTTCCTTCCCCTTGCCACAGGCACCTGGGAGCATGTCTGCACGTGGAGAAAGACTTTCCCGTGGGAAGCCGGTTTTTGTCAAACGGGCCCTACTGCCCTGCTCCTCTCTTTTCACTCCTGCTGCCAGAAGCCCAGGGAGGATGGGAGGGATTAGAACATGGCTCGCACTGTGGTTTCTTCCAGAGAAGTGGAGGGCATTTGCATTACCTTGCCACAACCACTTGGGATAGGGTGTGCACCTCAGGAAAACTGTTTCCGTGGGAAGCCGGCTTTTTGCAAAGGGGACTCAGGGCCGTGGGGCTCGGCTGTCCCTCCGGCTCCCCAAAGCACAGGGACGAGGTGAGGGGCTTAGACCGTGCCTGGGCAATGTTTTTTCTTACACCTGGGTGTGTGGCATTTCGTTGACCTGGCTACTCCCACTTGGGATAGGTTTTCCACAGCAAGCACCTCTTGTTCGTCGGAAGCCGTTTTTGCCCCAGGTCTCCGGGCTGTGTTCGTTGGGGTTGAACTCCTGCTAGCAAAACCGCCGGGATGAGGGAAGGGTTCAGACTGTGCCTGGGCCCTGTGGACTCTTCCAGGTCAGTGTATGGCATTTCCTTCCCCTTGCCACAGGCACCTGGGAGCATGTCTGCACGTGGAGAAAGACTTTCGCGTGGGAAGCCGGTTTTTGTCCAACGGGTCCCAGTGCTCTGCTCCTCTCTTTTCACTCCTGCTGCCAGAAGCCCAGGGAGGATGGGAGGGCTTAGAACATGGCTGGGCACTGTGGTTTCTTCCAGAGAAGTGGAGGGCATTTGCATTACCTTGCCACAACCACTTGGGATAGGGTGTGCACCTCAGGAAAACTGTTTCCGTGGGAAGCCGGCCTTTTGCAAAGGGGACTCAGGGCCATGGGCCTCGGGTGTCCCTCCGTCTCCCCAATGCACAGGGACGAGGTGAGGGGCTTAACCGTGCCTGGGCAATGTTGTTTCTTACATCTGGGTGTGTGGCATTTTGTTGACCTGGCTACACCCACTTGGGATAGGTTTTCCACAGCAAGCACCTCTTGTTCGTCGGAAGCCGTTTTTGCCTCAGGCTCTCCGAGCTGTGTTCGTTGGGGTTGAACTCCTGATAGCAAAACTGCCGGGATGAGGGAAGGGTTCAGACTGTGCCTGGGCCCTGTGGTCTCTTCCAGGTCAGTGTATGGCATTTCCTTCACCTTGCCACAGGCACTGGGAAGCATGTCTGCGCGTGGAGAAGGACTTCCTCGTGGGAAGCCGGTTTCTGTCAAAGAGTCCCAGTGCTGTGCTCCTCTCTTTTCTCTCCTGCTGCCAGAAGCCCAGTGAGGAGGGGAGGGCTTAGAACATGGCTGGGCACTGGGGTTTCTTCCAGAGAAGGGGATGGCATTTGCTTTCCCTTGCCACCACCCCTTGGGATAGGGTCTGCACCTCAGGAAAGTTGTTTCCTTGGGAAGCCGGCTTTCTGCCCAACGGGCCTCAGGGCCGTGGGCCTCGGGGGTCCCTCCAGATCCCCAAAGCACAGGGACGAGGTGAGGGGCTTAGACCATGCCTGGGCAATGTTGTTTCATCCACCTGGGTGTGTGGCATTTTGTTGACCTGGCTACCCCCACTTGGGATAGGTTTTCCACAGCAAGAGCATATTGTTTGTCGGAAGCCGTTTGGGCCCCAGGGGGTCTCCGGGCTCTGTTCGTTGGGTTTGAACTCCTGCTAGCAAAACCTCCGGGATGAGGGAAGGGCTCAGACTGTGCCTGGGCCCTTTGGTCTCTTCCAGGTCAGTGTATGGCATTTCTTTCACCTTGCCACAGGCACTGGGGAGAATTTCTGCACGTGGAGAAGGACTTTCCCGTGGGAAGCCGGTTTTTGTCAAACGGGTCCCAGTGCTCTGCTCCTCTCTTTTCACTCCTGCTGCCAGTAGCCCAGGGAGGATGGGAGGGCTTAGAACATGGCTGGGCACTGTGGTTTCTTCCAGAGAAGTGGAGGGCATTTGCATTACCTTGCCACAACCACTTGGGATAGGGTGTGCACCTCAGGAAAACTGTTTCCGTGGGAAGCCGGCTTTTTGCAAAGGGGTCTCAGGGCCGTGTGCCGCGGCTGTCCCTCCGGCTCCCCAAAGCACAGGGACGAGGTGAGGGGCTTAGACCGTGCCTGGGCAATGTTGTTTCTTACACCTGGGTGTGTGGCATTTCGTTGACCTGGCTACTCCCACTTGGGATAGGTTTTCCACAGCAAGCACCTCTTGTTCGTCGGAAGCCGTTTTTCCCCAGGGGTCTCCGGGCTGTGTTCGTTGGGGTTGAACTCCTGCTGTCAAAACCGCCGGGATGAGGGAAGGGTTCAGACTGTGCCTGGGCCCTGTGGTCTCTTCCAGGTCAGTGTATGGCATTTCCTTCCCCTTGCCACAGGCACCTGGGAGCATGTCTGCACGTGGAGAAAGACTTTCCCGTGGGAAGCCGGTTTTTGTCAAACGGGTCCCAGTGCTCTGCTCCTCTCTTTTCACTCCTGCTGCCAGAAGCCCAGGGAGGATGGGAGGGCTTAGAACATGGCTGGGCACTGTGGTTTCTTCCAGAGAAGTGGAGGGCATTTGCTTTACCTTGCCACAACCACTTGTGAGAGGGTCTGTACATCAGGAAAACTGTTTCCGTGGGAAGCCGGCTTTTTGCAAAGGGGTCTCAGGGCCGTGGGCCTCGGGTGTCCCTCCGGCTCCCCAAAGCACAGGGACGAGTTGTGGGGTTTAGACCGTGCCTGGGCAATGTTGTTCCTTACACCTGGGTGTGTGGCATTTCGTTGACCTGGCTACTACCACTTGGGATAGGTTTTGCACAGCAAGCACCTTTTGTTCGTCGGAAACCGTTTTTGCCCCAGGGGTCTCCGGGCTGTGTTCGTTGGGGTTGAACTCCTGCTAGCAAAACCGCCGGGATGAGGGAAGGGTTCAGACTGTGCCTGGGCCCTGTGGTCTCTTCCAGGTCAGTGTATGGCATTTCCTTCCCCTTGCCACAGGCATCTGGGAGCTAGTCTGCACGTGGAGAAAGACTTTCCCGTGGGAAGCCGGTTTTTGTCAAACGGGTCCCAGTGCCCTGCTCCTCTCTTTTCACTCCTGCTGCCAGAAGCCCAGGGAGGATGGGAGGGCTTAGAACATGGCTGGGCACTGTGGTTTCTTCCAGAGAAGTGAAGGGCATTTGCTTTACCTTGCCACAACCACTTGGGATAGGGTCTGCAACTCAGGAAAACTGTTTCCGTGGGAAGCCGGCTTTTTGCAAAGGGGTCTCAGGGCCGAGGGGCTTGGCTGTCCCTCCGGCTCCCCAAAGCACAGGGACGAGGTGATGGGCTTAGACCGTGCCTGGGCAATGTTGTTTCTTACACCTGGGTGTGTGGCATTTTGTTGACCTGGCTACCCCCACTTGAGATAGGTTTTCCAGTCAAGCACCTCTTGTTCGTCGGAAGCCGTTTTTGCCTCAGGGTCTCTGGGCTGTGTTCGTTGGGGTTGAACTCCTGCTAGCAAAACCGCCGGATGAGGGAAGCGTTCAGACTGTGCCTGGGCCCTGTGGTCTCTTCCAGGTCAGTGTATGGCATTTCCTTCCCCTTGCCACAGGCACCTGGGAGCATGTCTGCACGTGGAGAAAGACTTTCCCGTGGGAAGCCGGTTTTTGTCAAACGGGTCCCAGTGCTCTGCTCCTCTCTTTTCACTCCTGCTGCCAGAAGCCCAGGGAGGATGGGAGGGCTTAGAACATGGCTGGGCACTGTGGTTTCTTCCAGAGAAGTGGAGGGCATTTGCATTACCTTGCCACAACCACTTGGGATAGGGTCTGCACCTCAGGAAAACTGTTTCCGTGGGAAGCCGGCTTTTTGCAAAGGGGTCTCAGGGCCGTGGGCCTCGGGTGTCCCTCCGGCTCCCCAAAGCACAGGGACGAGGTGAGGGGCTTAGACCGTGCCTGGACAATGTTGTTTCTTACACCTGGGTGTGTGGCATTTTGTTGACCTGGCTACTCCCACTTGGGATAGGTTTTCCACAGCAAGCACCTCTTGTTCGTCGGAAGCCGTTTTTGCCCCAGGGGTCTCCGTGCTGTGTTCGTTGGGGTTGAACTCCTGCTAGCAAAACCGCCGGGATGAGGGAAGGGTTCAGACTGTGCCTGGGCCCTGTGGTATCTTCCAGGTCAGTGTATGGCATTTCCTTCCCCTTGCCACAGGCACCTGGGAGCATGTCTGCACGTGGAGAAAGACTTTCCCGTGGGAAGCCGGTTTTTGTCAAACGGATCCCAGTGCTCTGCTCCTCTCTTTTCACTCCTGCCTCCAGAAACCCAGGGAGGATGGGTGGGCTTAGAACATGGCTGGGCACTGTGGTTTCTTCCAGAGAAGTGGAGGGCATTTGCATTACCTTGCCACAACCTCTTGGGATAGGGTCTGCACCTCAGGAAAACTGTTTCTGTGGGAAGCCGGCTTTTTGCAAAGGGGACTCAATGCCGTTGGCCTCGGCTGTCCCTCCGGCTCCGGAAAGCACAGGGACGAGGTGAGGGGCTTGGACCGTGCCTGGGCAATGTTCTTTCTTATACCTGGGTGTGTGGCGTTTTGTTTACCTATCTACCCCACTTGGGATAGGTTTTCCACAGCAAGCACCTCTTGTTCGTCGGAAGCCGTTTTTGCCCCAGGGGTCTCCGGGCTGTGTTCGTTGGGGTTGAACTCCTGCTAGCAAAACCGCCGGGATGAGGGAAGTGTTCAGACTGTGCCTGGGCCCTGTGGTCTCTTCCAGGTCAGTGTATGGCATTTCCTTCCCCTTGCCACAGGCACCTGGGAGCATGTCTGCACGTGGAGAAAGACTTTCCCGTGGGAAGCCGGTTTTTCTCAAACGGGCCCTACTGCCCTGCTCCTCTCTTTTCACTCCTGCTGCCAGAAGCCCAGGGAGGATGGGAGGGCTTAGAACATGGCTCGCACTGTGGTTTCCTCCAGAGAAGTGGAGGGCATTTGCATTACCTTGCCACAACCACTTGGGATAGGGTGTGCACCTCAGGAAAACTGTTTCCGTGGGAAGCCGGCTTTTTGCAAAGGGGTCTCAGGGCCGTGGGCCTCGGCTGTCCCTCCGGCTCCCCAAAGCACAGGGACGAGGTGAGGGGCTTAGACCGTGCCTGGGCAATGTTGTTTCTTACACCTGGGTGTGTGGCATTTCGTTGACCTGGCTACTCCCACTTGGGATAGGTTTTCCACAGCAAGCACCTCTTGTTCGTCGGAAGCCGTTTTTGCCCCAGGTCTCCGGGCTGTGTTCGTTGGGGTTGAACTCCTGCTAGCAAAACCGCCGGGATGAGGGAAGGGTTCAGACTGTGCCTGGGCCCTGTGGACTCTTCCAGGTCAGTGTATGGCATTTCCTTCCCCTTGCCACAGGCACCTGGGAGCATGTCTGCACGTGGAGAAAGACTTTCCCGTGGGAAGCCGGTTTTTGTCAAACGGGTCCCAGTTCCCTGCTCCTCTCTTTCCACTCCTGGTGCCAGAAGCCCAGGGAGGATGGGAGGGCTTAGAAAATGGCTGGGCACTGTGGTTTCTTCCAGAGAAGTGGAGGGCATTTGCATTACCTTGCCACAACCACTTGGGATAGGGTCTGCACCTAGGGAAAACTGTTTCCGTGGGAAGCCGGCTTTTTGCAAAGGGGTCTCAGGGCCATGGGCCTCGGGTGTCCCTCCGGCTCCCCAATGCACAGGGACGAGGTGAGGGGCTTAGACCGTGCCTGGGCAATGTTGTTTCATACACCTGGGTGTGTGGCATTTTGTTGACCTGGCTACACCCACTTGGGATAGGTTTTCCACAGCAAGCACCTCTTGTTCGTCGGAAGCCGTTTTTGCCTCAGGGACTCCGGGCTGTGTTCGTTGGGGTTGAACTCATGCTAGCAAAACCGCCGGGATGAGGGAAGGGTTCAGACTGTGACTGGGCCCTGTGGTCTCTTCCAGGTCAGTGTATGGCATTTCCTTCCCCTTGCCACAGGCACCTGGGAGCATGTCTGCACGTGGAGAAAGACTTTCCCGGTGAAAGCCGGTTTTTGTCAAACGGTTCCCAGTGCTCTGCTCCTCTCTTTTCACTCCTGTTGCCAGAAGCCCAGGGAGGATAGGAGGCCTTAGAACATGGTTGGGCACTGTGGTTTCTTCCAGAGAAGTGGAGGGCATTTGCTTTAACCTTGCCACAACCACTTGGGATAGGGTGTGCACCACAGGAAAACGGTTTCGGTGGGAAGTCAGCTTTTTCAAAGGGGTCTCAGGGCCATGGGGCTCGGCTGTCCCTCCGGCTCCCCAAAGCTCAGGGACGAGGTGGGGGGCTTAGATCGTGCCTGGGCAATGTTGTTTCTTACACCTGGGTGTGTGGCATTTCGTTGACCTGGCTACTCCCACTTGGGATAGGTTTTCCACAGCAAGCACCTCTTGTTCGTCGGAAGCCGTTTTTGCCCCAGGGGTCTCCGTGCTGTGTTCGTTGGGGTTGAACTCCTGCTAGCAAAACCGCCGGGATGAGGGAAGGGTTCAGACTGTGCCTGGGCCCTGTGGTATCTTCCAGGTCAGTGTATGGCATTTCCTTCCCCTTGCCACAGGCACCTGGGAGCATGTCTGCACGTGGAGAAAGACTTTCCCGTGGGAAGCCGGTTTTTGTCAAACGGATCCCAGTGCTCTGCTCCTCTCTTTTCACTCCTGCCTCCAGAAACCCAGGGAGGATGGGTGGGCTTAGAACATGGCTGGGCACTGTGGTTTCTTCCAGAGAAGTGGAGGGCATTTGCATTACCTTGCCACAACCTCTTGGGATAGGGTCTGCACCTCAGGAAAACTGTTTCTGTGGGAAGCCGGCTTTTTGCAAAGGGGTCTCAATGCCGTTGGCCTCGGCTGTCCCTCCGGCTCCCGAAAGCACAGGGACGAGGTGAGGGGCTTGGACCGTGCCTGGGCAATGTTCTTTCTTATACCTGGGTGTGTGGCGTTTTGTTCACCTATCTACCCCACTTGGGATAGGTTTTCCACAGCAAGCACCTCTTGTTCGTCGGAAGCCGTTTTTGCCCCAGGGGTCTCCGGGCTGTGTTCGTTGGGGTTGAACTCCTGCTAGCAAAACCGCCGGGATGAGGGAAGTGTTCAGACTGTGCCTGGGCCCTGTGGTCTCTTCCAGGTCAGTGTATGGCATTTCCTTCCCCTTGCCACAGGCACCTGGGAGCATGTCTGCACGTGGAGAAAGACTTTCCCGTGGGAAGCCGGTTTTTCTCAAACGGGCCCTACTGCCCTGCTCCTCTCTTTTCACTCCTGCTGCCAGAAGCCCAGGGAGGATGGGAGGGCTTAGAACATGGCTCGCACTGTGGTTTCCTCCAGAGAAGTGGAGGGCATTTGCATTACCTTGCCACAACCACTTGGGATAGGGTGTGCACCTCAGGAAAACTGTTTCCGTGGGAAGCCGGCTTTTTGCAAAGGGGTCTCAGGGCCGTTGGCCTCGGCTGTCCCTCCGGCTCCCCAAAGCACAGGGACGAGGTGAGGGGCTTAGACCGTGCCTGGGCAATGTTGTTTCTTACACCTGGGTGTGTGGCATTTCGTTGACCTGGCTACTCCCACTTGGGATAGGTTTTCCACAGCAAGCACCTCTTGTTCGTCGGAAGCCGTTTTTGCCCCAGGTCTCCGGGCTGTGTTCGTTGGGGTTGAACTCCTGCTAGCAAAACCGCCGGGATGAGGGAAGGGTTCAGACTGTGCCTGGGCCCTGTGGACTCTTCCAGGTCAGTGTATGGCATTTCCTTCCCCTTGCCACAGGCACCTGGGAGCATGTCTGCACGTGGAGAAAGACTTTCCCGTGGGAAGCCGGTTTTTGTCAAACGGGTCCCAGTGCTCTGCTCCTCTCTTTTCACTCCTGCTGCCAGAAGCCCAGGGAGGATGGGAGGGCTTAGAACATGGCTGGGCAGTGTGGTTTCTTCCAGAGAAGTGGAAGGCATTTGCATTACCTTGCCACAACCACTTGGGATAGGGTCTGCACCTAGGGAAAACTGTTTCCGTGGGAAGCCGGCTTTTTGCAAAGGGGTCTCAGGGCCATGGGCCTCGGGTGTCCCTCCGGCTCCCCAATGCACAGGGACGAGGTGAGGGGCTTAGACCGTGCCTGGGCAATGTTGTTTCATACATCTGGGTGTGTGGCATTTTGTTGACCTGGCTACACCCACTTGGGATAGGTTTTCCACAGCAAGCACCTCTTGTTCGTCGGAAGCCGTTTTTGCCTCAGGGACTCCGGGCTGTGTTCGTTGGGGTTGAACTCATGCTAGCAAAACTGCCGGGATGAGGGAAGGGTTCAGACTGTGCCTGGGCCCTGTGGTCTCTTCCAGTTCAGTGTATGGCATTTCCTTCCCCTTGCCACAGGCACCTGGGAGCATGTCTGCACGTGGAGAAAGACTTTCCCGTGGGAAGCCGGTTTTTCTCAAACGGGTCCCAGTTCCCTGCTCCTCTCTTTCCACTCCTGCTGCCAGAAGCCCAGGGAGGATGGGACGGCTTAGAACATGGCTGGGCACCGTGGTTTCTTCCAGAGAAGTGGAGGGCATTTGCTTTACCTTGCCACAACCACTTGTGAGAGGGTCTGCACATCAGGAAAACTGTTTCCGTGGGAAGCCGGCTTTTTGCAAAGGGTTCTCTGGGTCGTGGGCCTCGGGTGTCCCTCCGGCTCCCCAAAGCACAGGGACGAGCTGAGGGGCTTAGACCATGCCTGGGCAATGTTGTTTCTTACACCTTGGTGTGTGGCATTTCGTTGACCTGGCTACCCCCACTTGGGATAGGTTTTCCACAGCAAGCACCTCTTGTTCGTCGGAAGCCGTTTTTGCCCCAGGGGTCTCCGGGCTGTGTTCGTTGGGGTTGAACTCCTGCTAGCAAAACCGCCGGGATGAGGGAAGGGTTCAGACTGTGCCTGGGCCCTGTGGTCTCTTCCAGGTGAGTGTATGGCATTTCCTTCCCCTTGCCACAGGCACCTGGGAGCATGTCTGCACGTGGAGAAAGACTTTCCCGTGGGAAGCCGGTTTTTGTCAAACGGGTCCAAGTGCCCTGCTCTTGTCTTTTCACTCCTGCTGCCAGAAGCCCAGGGAGGATGGGAGGGCTTAGAACATGGTTGGGCACTGTGGTTTCTTCCAGAGAAGTGGAGGGCATTTGCATTACCTTGCCACAACCACTTGGGATAGGGTGTGCACCACAGGAAAACTGTTTCTGTGGGAAGCCGGCTTTTTGCAAAGGGGTCTCAATGCCGTTGGCCTCGGCTGTCCCTCCTGCTCCCCAAAGCACAGGGACGAGGTGAGGGGCTTGGACCGTGCCTGGGCAATGTTGTTTCTTATACCTGGGTGTGTGGCGTTTTGTTCACCTATCTACCCCACTTGGGATAGGTTTTCCACAGCAAGCACCTCTTGTTCGTCGGAAGCCGTTTTTGCCCCAGGGGTCTCCGGGCTGTGTTCGTTGGGGTTGAACTCCTGCTGGCAAAACCGCCGGGATGAGGGAAGGGTTCAGACTGTGCCTGGGCCCTGTGGTCTCTTCCAGGTCAGTGTATGGCATTTCCTTCCCCTTGCCACAGGCAC
Source organism: Ursus americanus (assembly GCF_024610735.1). Taxonomy (NCBI): domain Eukaryota; kingdom Metazoa; phylum Chordata; class Mammalia; order Carnivora; family Ursidae; genus Ursus; species Ursus americanus. Next base: position 359,365 of record NW_028273684.1, read on the forward strand.
CTGGGAGCATGTCTGCACGTGGAGAAAGACTTTCCCGTGGGAAGCCGGTTTTTCTCAAACGGGCCCTACTGCCCTGCTCCTCTCTTTTCACTCCTGCTGCCAGAAGCCCAGGGAGGATGGGAGGGCTTAGAACATGGCTCGCACTGTGGTTTCTTCCGGAGAACTGGAGGGCATTTGCATTACCTTGCCACAACCACTTGGGATAGGGTGTGCACCTCCGGAAAACTGTTTCCGTGGGAAGCCGGCTTTTTGCAAAGGGGACTCAGGGCCGTGGGGCTCGGCTGTCCCTCCGGCTCCCCAAAGCACAGGGACGAGGTGAGGGGCTTAGACCGTGCCTGGGCAATGTTGTTTCTTACACCTGGGTGTGTGGCATTTCGTTGACCTGGCTACTCCCACTTGGGATAGGTTTTCCACAGCAAGCACCTCTTGTTCGTCGGAAGCCGTTTTTGCCCCAGGTCTCCGGGCTGTGTTCGTTGGGGTTGAACTCCTGCTAGCAAAACCGCCGGGATGAGGGAAGGGTTCAGACTGTGCCTGGGCCCTGTGGACTCTTCCAGGTCAGTGTATGGCATTTCCTTCCCCTTGCCACAGGCACCTGGGAGCATGTCTGCACGTGGAGAAAGACTTTCGCGTGGGAAGCCGGTTTTTGTCCAATGGGTCCCAGTGCTCTGCTCCTCTCTTTTCACTCCTGCTGCCAGAAGCCCAGGGAGGATGGGAGGGCTTAGAACATGGCTGGGCACTGTGGTTTCTTCCAGAGAAGTGGAGGGCATTTGCATTACCTTGCCACAACCACTTGGGATAGGGTGTGCACCTCAGGAAAACTGTTTCCTTGGGAAGCCGGCCTTTTGCAAATCGGACTCAGGGCCATGGGCCTCGGGTGTCCCTCCGTCTCCCCAATGCACAGGGACGAGGTGAGGGGCTTAACCGTGCCTGGGCAATGTTGTTTCTTACATCTGGGTGTGTGGCATTTTGTTGACCTGGCTACACCCACTTGGGATAGGTTTTCCACAGCAAGCACCTCTTGTTCGTCGGAAGCCGTTTTTGCCTCAGGCTCTCCGAGCTGTGTTCGTTGGGGTTGAACTCCTGATAGCAAAACTGCCGGGATGAGGGAAGGGTTCAGACTGTGCCTGGGCCCTGTGGTCTCTTCCAGGTCAGTGTATGGCATTTCCTTCACCTTGCCACAGGCACTGGAAAACATGTCTGCACGTGGAGAAGGACTTCCTCGTGGGAAGCCGGTTTCTATCAAAGAGTCCCAGTGCTGTGCTCCTCTCTTTTCTCTCCTGCTGCCAGAAGCCCAGTGAGGAGGGGAGGGGTTAGAACATGGCTGGGCACTGGGGTTTCTTCCAGAGAAGGGGATGGCATTTGCTTTCCCTTGCCACCACCCCTTGGGATAGGGTCTGCACCTCAGGAAAGTTGTTTCCTTGGGAAGCCGGCTTTCTGCCCAACGGGCCTCAGGGCCGTGGGCCTCGGGGGTCCCTCCAGATCCCCAAAGCACAGGGACGAGGTGAGGGGCTTAGACCATGCCTGGGCAATGTTGTTTCATCCACCTGGGTGTGTGGCATTTTGTTGACCTGGCTACCCCCACTTGGGATAGGTTTTCCACAGCAAGAGCATACTGTTTGTCGGAAGCCGTTTGGGCCCCAGGGGGTCTCCGGGCTCTGTTCGTTGGGTTTGAACTCCTGCTAGCAAAACCTCCGGGATGAGGGAAGGGCTCAGACTGTGCCTGGGCCCTTTGGTCTCTTCCAGGTCAGTGTATGGCATTTCTTTCACCTTGCCACAGGCACTGCGGAGAATTTCTGCACGTGGAGAAGGACTTTCCCGTGGGAAGCCGGTTTTTGTCAAACGTTTCCCAGTGCTCTGCTCCTCTCTTTTCACTCCTGCTGCCAGAAGCCCAGGGAGGATGGGAGGACTTAGAACATGGCTGGGCACTGTGGTTTTTTCCAGAGAGGTGGAGGGCATTTGCTTTACCTTGCCACAACCACTTGGGATAGGGTGTGCACCTCAGGAAAACTGTTTCCGTGGGAAGCCGGCTTTTTGCAAAGGGGTCTCAGGACCGTGGGGCTCGGCTGTCCCTCCGGCTCCCCAAAGCTCAGGGACGAGGTGGGTGGCTTAGATCGTGCCTGGGCAATGTTGTTTCTTACACCTGGGTGTGTGGCATTTTGTTGACCTGGCTACTCCCACTTGGGATAGGTTTTCCAGAGCAAGCACCTCTTGTTCGTCGGAAGCCGTTTTTGCCCCAGGGGTCTCCGGGCTGTGTTCGTTGGGGTTGAACTCCTGCTAGCAAAACCGCCGGGATGAGGGAAGGGTTCAGACTGTGCCTGGGCCCTGTGGTCTCTTCCAGGTGAGTGTATGGCATTTCCTTCCCCTTGCCACAGGCACCTGGGAGCATGTCTGCATGTGGAGAAAGACTTTCCCGTGGGAAGCCGGTTTTTGTCAAACGGGTCCAAGTGCCCTGCTCTTGTCTTTTCACTCCTGCTGCCAGAAGCCCAGGGAGGATGGGGGGCCTTAGAACATGGTTGGGCACTGTGGTTTCTTCCAGAGAAGTGGGGGGCATTTGCATTACCTTGCCACAACCACTTGGGATAGGGTGTGCACCTCAGGAAAACTGTTTCCGTGGGAAGCCGGCCTTTTGCAAAGGGGACTCAGGGCCATGGGCCTCGGGTGTCCCTCCGTCTCCCCAATGCACAGGGACGAGGTGAGGGGCTTAACCGTGCCTGGGCAATGTTGTTTCTTACATCTGGGTGTGTGGCATTTTGTTGACCTGGCTACACCCACTTGGGATAGGTTTTCCACAGCAAGCACCTCTTGTTCGTCGGAAGCCGTTTTTGCCTCAGGCTCTCCGAGCTGTGTTCGTTGGGGTTGAACTCCTGATAGCAAAACTGCCGGGATGAGGGAAGGGTTCAGACTGTGCCTGGGCCCTGTGGTCTCTTCCAGGTCAGTGTATGGCATTTCCTTCACCTTGCCACAGGCACTGGGAAGCATGTCTGCGCGTGGAGAAGGACTTCCTCGTGGGAAGCCGGTTTCTGTCAAAGAGTCCCAGTGCTGTGCTCCTCTCTTTTCTCTCCTGCTGCCAGAAGCCCAGTGAGGAGGGGAGGGCTTAGAACATGGCTGGGCACTGGGGTTTCTTCCAGAGAAGGGGATGGCATTTGCTTTCCCTTGCCACCACCCCTTGGGATAGGGTCTGCACCTCAGGAAAGTTGTTTCCTTGGGAAGCCGGCTTTCTGCCCAACGGGCCTCAGGGCCGTGGGCCTCGGGGGTCCCTCCAGATCCCCAAAGCACAGGGACGAGGTGAGGGGCTTAGACCATGCCTGGGCAATGTTGTTTCATCCACCTGGGTGTGTGGCATTTTGTTGACCTGGCTACCCCCACTTGGGATAGGTTTTCCACAGCAAGAGCATATTGTTTGTCGGAAGCCGTTTGGGCCCCAGGGGGTCTCCGGGCTCTGTTCGTTGGGTTTGAACTCCTGCTAGCAAAACCTCCGGGATGAGGGAAGGGCTCAGACTGTGCCTGGGCCCTTTGGTCTCTTCCAGGTCAGTGTATGGCATTTCTTTCACCTTGCCACAGGCACTGGGGAGAATTTCTGCACGTGGAGAAGGACTTTCCCGTGGGAAGCCGGTTTTTGTCAAACGGGTCCCAGTGCTCTGCTCCTCTCTTTTCACTCCTGCTGCCAGTAGCCCAGGGAGGATGGGAGGGCTTAGAACATGGCTGGGCACTGTGGTTTCTTCCAGAGAAGTGGAGGGCATTTGCATTACCTTGCCACAACCACTTGGGATAGGGTGTGCACCTCAGGAAAACTGTTTCCGTGGGAAGCCGGCTTTTTGCAAAGGGGTCTCAGGGCCGTGTGCCGCGGCTGTCCCTCCGGCTCCCCAAAGCACAGGGACGAGGTGAGGGGCTTAGACCGTGCCTGGGCAATGTTGTTTCTTACACCTGGGTGTGTGGCATTTCGTTGACCTGGCTACTCCCACTTGGGATAGGTTTTCCACAGCAAGCACCTCTTGTTCGTCGGAAGCCGTTTTTGACCCAGGGGTCTCCGGGCTGTGTTCGTTGGGGTTGAACTCCTGCTGTCAAAACCGCCGGGATGAGGGAAGGGTTCAGACTGTGCCTGGGCCCTGTGGTCTCTTCCAGGTCAGTGTATGGCATTTCCTTCCCCTTGCCACAGGCACCTGGGAGCATGTCTGCACGTGGAGAAAGACTTTCCCGTGGGAAGCCGGTTTTTGTCAAACGGGTCCCAGTGCTCTGCTCCTCTCTTTTCACTCCTGCTGCCAGAAGCCCAGGGAGGATGGGAGGGCTTAGAACATGGCTGGGCACTGTGGTTTCTTCCAGAGAAGTGGAGGGCATTTGCTTTACCTTGCCACAACCACTTGTGAGAGGGTCTGTACATCAGGAAAACTGTTTCCGTGGGAAGCCGGCTTTTTGCAAAGGGGTCTCAGGGCCGTGGGCCTCGGGTGTCCCTCCGGCTCCCCAAAGCACAGGGACGAGTTGTGGGGTTTAGACCGTGCCTGGGCAATGTTGTTCCTTACACCTGGGTGTGTGGCATTTCGTTGACCTGGCTACTACCACTTGGGATAGGTTTTGCACAGCAAGCACCTTTTGTTCGTCGGAAACCGTTTTTGCCCCAGGGGTCTCCGGGCTGTGTTCGTTGGGGTTGATCTCCTGCTAGCAAAACCGCCGGGATGAGGGAAGGGTTCAGACTGTGCCTGGGCCCTGTGGTCTCTTCCAGGTCAGTGTATGGCATTTCCTTCCCCTTGCCACAGGCATCTGGGAGCTAGTCTGCACGTGGAGAAAGACTTTCCCGTGGGAAGCCGGTTTTTGTCAAACGGGTCCCAGTGCCCTGCTCCTCTCTTTTCACTCCTGCTGCCAGAAGCCCAGGGAGGATGGGAGGGCTTAGAACATGGCTGGGCACTGTGGTTTCTTCCAGAGAAGTGAAGGGCATTTGCTTTACCTTGCCACAACCACTTGGGATAGGGTCTGCAACTCAGGAAAACTGTTTCCGTGGGAAGCCGGCTTTTTGCAAAGGGGTCTCAGGGCCGAGGGGCTTGGCTGTCCCTCCGGCTCCCCAAAGCACAGGGACGAGGTGATGGGCTTAGACCGTGCCTGGGCAATGTTGTTTCTTACACCTGGGTGTGTGGCATTTTGTTGACCTGGCTACCCCCACTTGAGATAGGTTTTCCAGTCAAGCACCTCTTGTTCGTCGGAAGCCGTTTTTGCCTCAGGGTCTCTGGGCTGTGTTCGTTGGGGTTGAACTCCTGCTAGCAAAACCGCCGGATGAGGGAAGGGTTCAGACTGTGCCTGGGCCCTGTGGTCTCTTCCAGGTCAGTGTATGGCATTTCCTTCCCCTTGCCACAGGCACCTGGGAGCATGTCTGCACGTGGAGAAAGACTTTCCCGTGGGAAGCCGGTTTTTGTCAAACGGGTCCCAGTGCTCTGCTCCTCTCTTTTCACTCCTGCTGCCAGAAGCCCAGGGAGGATGGGAGGGCTTAGAACATGGCTGGGCACTGTGGTTTCTTCCAGAGAAGTGGAGGGCATTTGCATTACCTTGCCACAACCACTTGGGATAGGGTCTGCACCTCAGGAAAACTGTTTCCGTGGGAAGCCGGCTTTTTGCAAAGGGGTCTCAGGGCCGTGGGCCTCGGGTGTCCCTCCGGCTCCCCAAAGCACAGGGACGAGGTGAGGGGCTTAGACCGTGCCTGGACAATGTTGTTTCTTACACCTGGGTGTGTGGCATTTTGTTGACCTGGCTACTCCCACTTGGGATAGGTTTTCCACAGCAAGCACCTCTTGTTCGTCGGAAGCCGTTTTTGCCTCAAGGACTCCGGGCTGTGTTCGTTGGGGTTGAACTCATGCTAGCAAAACTGCCGGGATGAGGGAAGGGTTCAGACTGTGCCTGGGCCCTGTGGTCTCTTCCAGGTCAGTGTATGGCATTTCCTTCCCCTTGCCACAGGCACCTGAGAGCATGTCTGCACGTGGAGAAAGACTTTCCCGTGGGAAGCCGGTTTTTCTCAAACGGGTCCCAGTGCCCTGCTCCTCTCTTTCCACTCCTGCTGCCAGAAGCCCAGGGAGGATGGGAGGGCTTAGAACATGGCTAGGCACTGTGGTTTTTTCCAGAGAAGTGGAGGGCATTTGCTTTACCTTGCCACAATCACTTGGGATAGTGTGTGTACCTAAGGAAAACTGTTTCAGTGGGAAGCCGGCTTTTTGCAAAGGGGTCTCAGGGCCGTGGGCCTCGGGTGTCCCTCCGGCTCCCCAAAGCACAGGGACGAGGTGAGGAGCTTAGACCGTGCCTGGGCAATGTTGTTTCTTACACCTGGGTGTGTGGCATTTTGTTGACCTGGCTACCCCCACTTGGGATAGGTTTTCCACAGCAAGCACCTCTTGTTCGTCGGAAGAAGTTTTTGCCTCAGGGTCTCCGGGCTGTGTTCGTTGGGGTTGAACTCATGCTAGCAAAACTGCCGGGATGAGGGAAGGGTTCAGACTGTGCCTGGGCCCTGTGGTCTCTTCCAGGTCAGTGTATGGCATTTCCTTCCCCTTGCCACAGGCACCTGGGAGCATGTCTGCACGTGGAGAAAGACTTTCCCGTGGGAAGCCCGTTTTTGTCAAACGGGTCCCAGTGCTCTGCTCCTCTCTTTTCACTCCTGCTGCCAGAAGCCCAGGGAGGATGGGAGGGCTTGGAACATGGCTGGGCACTGTGGTTTCTTCCAGAGAAGTGGAGGGCATTTGCTTTACCTTGCCACAACCACTTGGGATAGTGTGTGCACCTCAGGAAAACTGTTTCCGTGGGAAGCCGGCTTTTTGCAAAGGGGTCTCAGGGCCGTGGGCCTCGGGTGTCCCTCCGGCTCCCCAAAGCACAGGGACGAGTTGTGGGGTTTAGACCGTGCCTGGGCAATGTTGTTTCTTACACCTGGGTGTGTGGCATTTCGTTGACCTGGCTACTACCACTTGGGATAGGTTTTGCACAGCAAGCACCTTTTGTTCGTCGGAAACCGTTTTTGCCCCAGGGGTCTCCGGGCTGTGTTCGTTGGGGTTGAACTCCTGCTAGCAAAACCGCCGGGATGAGGGAAGGGTTCAGACTGTGCCTGGGCCCTGTGGTCTCTTCCAGGTCAGGGTATGGCATTTCCTTCCCCTTGCCACAGGCACCTGGGAGCTAGTCTGCACGTGGAGAAAGACTTTCCCGTGGGAAGCCGGTTTTTGTCAAACTGGTCCCAGTGCCCTGCTCCTCTCTTTTCACTCCTGCTGCCAGAAGCCCAGGGAGGATGGGAGGGCTTAGAACATGGCTGGGCACTGTGGTTTCTTCCAGAGAAGTGGAGGGCATTTGCTTTACCTTGCCACAACCACTTGGGATAGGGTCTGCAACTCAGGAAAACTGTTTCCGTGGGAAGCCGGCTTTTTGCAAAGGGGTCTCAGGGCCGAGGGGCTTGGCTGTCCCTCCGGCTCCCCAAAGCACAGGGACGAGGTATGGGGCTTAGACCGTGCCTGGGCAATGTTGTTTCTTACACCTGGGTGTGTGGCATTTTGTTGACCTGGCTAAACCCACTTGAGATAGGTTTTCCAGTCAAGCACCTCTTGTTCGTCGGAAGCCGTTTTTGCCTCAGGGACTCCGGGCTGTGTTCGTTGGGGTTGAACTCATGCTAGCAAAACTGCCGGGATGAGGGAAGGGTTCAGACTGTGCCTGGGCCCTGTGGTCTCTTCCAGGTCAGTGTATGGCATTTCCTTCCCCTTGCCACAGGCACCTGAGAGCATGTCTGCACGTGGAGAAAGACTTTCCCGTGGGAAGCCGGTTTTTCTCAAACGGGTCCCAGTGCCCTGCTCCTCTCTTTCCACTCCTGCTGCCAGAAGCCCAGGGAGGATGGGAGGGCTTAGAACATGGCTAGGCACTGTGGTTTTTTCCAGAGAAGTGGAGGGCATTTGCTTTACCTTGCCACAATCACTTGGGATAGTGTGTGTACCTAAGGAAAACTGTTTCGGTGGGAAGCCGGCTTTTTGCAAAGGGGTCTCAGGGCCGTGGGCCTCGGGTGTCCCTCCGGCTCCCCAAAGCACAGGGACGAGGTGAGGAGCTTAGACCGTGCCTGGGCAATGTTGTTTCTTACACCTGGGTGTGTGGCATTTTGTTGACCTGGCTACCCCCACTTGGGATAGGTTTTCCATAGCAAGCACCTCTTGTTCGTCGGAAGCCGTTTTTGCCTCAGGGTCTCCGGGCTGTGTTCGTTGGGGTTGAACTCATGCTAGCAAAACTGCCGGGATGAGGGAAGGGTTCAGACTGTGCCTGGGCCCTGTGGTCTCTTCCAGGTCAGTGTATGGCATTTCCTTCCCCTTGCCACAGGCACCTGGGAGCTAGTCTGCACGTGGAGAAAGACTTTCCCGTGGGAAGCCGGTTTTTGTCAAACGGGTCCCAGTGCCCTGCTCCTCTCTTTTCACTCCTGCTGCCAGAAGCCCAGGGAGGATGGGAGGGCTTAGAACATGGCTGGGCACTGTGGTTTCTTCCAGAGAAGTGGAGGGCATTTGCTTTACCTTGCCACAACCACTTGGGATAGGGTCTGCAACTCAGGAAAACTGTTTCCGTGGGAAGCCGGCTTTTTGCAAAGGGGTCTCAGGGCCGAGGGGCTTGGCTGTCCCTCCGGCTCCCCAAAGCACAGGAACGAGGTGAGGGGCTTAGACCGTGCCTGGGCAATGTTGTTTCTTACACCTGGGTGTGTGGCATTTTGTTGACCTGGCTACCCCCACTTGAGATAGGTTTTCCAGTCAAGCACCTCTTGTTCGTCGGAAGCCGTTTTTGCCTCAGGGTCTCTGGGCTGTGTTCGTTGGGGTTGAACTCCTGCTAGCAAAACCGCCGGATGAGGGAAGGGTTCAGACTGTGCCTGGGCCCTGTGGTCTCTTCCAGGTCAGTGTATGGCATTTCCTTCCCCTTGCCACAGGCACCTGGGAGCATGTCTGCACGTGGAGAAAGACTTTCCCGTGGGAAGCCGGTTTTTGTCAAACGGGTCCCAGTGCTCTGCTCCTCTCTTTTCACTCCTGCTGCCAGAAGCCCAGGGAGGATGGGAGGGCTTAGAACATGGCTGGGCACTGTGGTTTCTTCCAGAGAAGTGGAGGGCATTTGCATTACCTTGCCACAACCACTTGGGATAGGTTCTGCACCTCAGGAAAACGGTTTCCGTGGGAAGCCGGCTTTTTGCAAAGGGGTCTCAGGGCCGTGGGCCTCGGGTGTCCCTCCGGCTCCCCAAAGCACAGGGACGAGGTGAGGGGCTTAGACCGTGCCTGGACAATGTTGTTTCTTACACCTGGGTGTGTGGCATTTTGTTGACCTGGCTACTCCCACTTGGGATAGGTTTTCCACAGCAAGCACCTCTTGTTCGTCGGAAGCCGTTTTTGCCTCAGGGACTCCGGGCTGTGTTCGTTGGGGTTGAACTCATGCTAGCAAAACTGCCGGGATGAGGGAAGGGTTCAGACTGTGCCTGGGCCCTGTGGTCTCTTCCAGGTCAGTGTATGGCATTTCCTTCCCCTTGCCACAGGCACCTGAGAGCATGTCTGCACGTGGAGAAAGACTTTCCGGTGGGAAGCCGGGTTTTCTCAAACGGGTCCCAGTGCCCTGCTCCTCTCTTTCCACTCCTGCTGCCAGAAGCCCAGGGAGGATGGGAGGGCTTAGAACATGGCTAGGCACTGTGGTTTCTTCCAGAGAAGTGGAGGGCATTTGCTTTACCTTGCCACAACCACTTGGGATAGTGTGTGCACCTCAGGAAAACTGTTTCCGTGGGAAGCCGGCTTTTAGCAAAGGGGTCTCAGGGCCGTGGGCCTCGGGTGTCCCTCCGGCTCCCCAAAGCACAGGGACGAGGTGAGGGGCTTAGACCGTGCCTGGGCAATGTTGTTTCTTACACCTGGGTGTGTGGCATTTCGTTGACCTGGCTACTACCACTTGGGATAGGTTTTGCACAGCAAGCACCTTTTGTTCGTCGGAAACCGTTTTTGCCCCAGGGGTCTCCGGGCTGTGTTCGTTGGGGTTGAACTCCTGCTAGCAAAACCGCCGGGATGAGGGAAGGGTTCAGACTGTGCCTGGGCCCTGTGGTCTCTTCCAGGTCAGTGTATGGCATTTCCTTCCCCTTGCCACAGGCACCTGGGAGCTAGTCTGCACGTGGAGAAAGACTTTCCCGTGGGAAGCCGGTTTTTGTCAAACGGGTCCCAGTGCCCTGCTCCTCTCTTTTCACTCCTGCTGCCAGAAGCCCAGGGAGGATGGGAGGGCTTAGAACATGGCTGGGCACTGTGGTTTCTTCCAGAGAAGTGGAGGGCATTTGCTTTACCTTGCCACAACCACTTGGGATAGGGTCTGCAACTCAGGAAAACTGTTTCCGTGGGAAGCCGGCTTTTTGCAAAGGGGTCTCAGGGCCGAGGGGCTTGGCTGTCCCTCCGGCTCCCCAAAGCACAGGGACGAGGTATGGGGCTTAGACCGTGCCTGGGCAATGTTGTTTCTTACACCTGGGTGTGTGGCATTTTGTTGACCTGGCTACCCCCACTTGAGATAGGTTTTCCAGTCAAGCACCTCTTGTTCGTCGGAAGCCGTTTTTGCCTCAGGGTCTCTGGGCTGTGTTCGTTGGGGTTGAACTCCTGCTAGCAAAACCGCCGGATGAGGGAAGGGTTCAGACTGTGCCTGGGCCCTGTGGTCTCTTCCAGGTCAGTGTATGGCATTTCCTTCCCCTTGCCACAGGCACCTGGGAGCATGTCTGCACGTGGAGAAAGACTTTCCCGTGGGAAGCCGGTTTTTGTCAAACGGGTCCCAGTGCTCTGCTCCTCTCTTTTCACTCCTGCTGCCAGAAGCCCAGGGAGGATGGGAGGGCTTAGAACATGGCTGGGCACTGTGGTTTCTTCCAGAGAAGTGGAGGGCATTTGCATTACCTTGCCACAACCACTTGGGATAGGGTCTGCACCTCAGGAAAACTGTTTCCGTGGGAAGCCGGCTTTTTGCAAAGGGGTCTCAGGGCCGTGGGCCTCGGGTGTCCCTCCGGCTCCCCAAAGCACAGGGACGAGGTGAGGGGCTTAGACCGTGCCTGGACAATGTTGTTTCTTACACCTGGGTGTGTGGCATTTTGTTGACCTGGCTACTCCCACTTGGGATAGGTTTTCCACAGCAAGCACCTCTTGTTCGTCGGAAGCCGTTTTTGCCTCAGGGACTCCGGGCTGTGTTCGTTGGGGTTGAACTCATGCTAGCAAAACTGCCGGGATGAGGGAAGGGTTCAGACTGTGCCTGGGCCCTGTGGTCTCTTCCAGGTAGGTGTATGGCATTTCCTTCCCCTTGCCACAGGCACCTGAGAGCATGTCTGCACGTGGAGAAAGACTTTCCCGTGGGAAGCCGGTTTTTCTCAAACGGGTCCCAGTGCCCTGCTCCTCTCTTTCCACTCCTGCTGCCAGAAGCCCAGGGAGGATGGGAGGGCTTAGAACATGGCTAGGCACTGTGGTTTTTTCCAGAGAAGTGGAGGGCATTTGCTTTACCTTGCCACAATCACTTGGGATAGTGTGTGTACCTAAGGAAAACTGTTTCAGTGGGAAGCCGGCTTTTTGCAAAGGGGTCTCAGGGCCGTGGGCCTCGGGTGTCCCTCCGGCTCCCCAAAGCACAGGGACGAGGTGAGGAGCTTAGACCGTGCCTGGGCAATGTTGTTTCTTACACCTGGGTGTGTGGCATTTTGTTGACCTGGCTACCCCCACTTGGGATAGGTTTTCCACAGCAAGCACCTCTTGTTCGTCGGAAGCCGTTTTTGCCTCAGGGTCTCCGGGCTGTGTTCGTTGGGGTTGAACTCATGCTAGCAAAACTGCCGGGATGAGGGAAGGGTTCAGACTGTGCCTGGGCCCTGTGGTCTCTTCCAGGTCAGTGTATGGCATTTCCTTCCCCTTGCCACAGGCACCTGGGAGCATGTCTGCACGTGGAGAAAGACTTTCCCGTGGGAAGCCCGTTTTTGTCAAACGGGTCCCAGTGCTCTGCTCCTCTCTTTTCACTCCTGCTGCCAGAAGCCCAGGGAGGATGGGAGGGCTTGGAACATGGCTGGGCACTGTGGTTTCTTCCAGAGAAGTGGAGGGCATTTGCTTTACCTTGCCACAACCACTTGGGATAGTGTGTGCACCTCAGGAAAACTGTTTCCGTGGGAAGCCGGCTTTTTGCAAAGGGGTCTCAGGGCCGTGGGCCTCGGGTGTCCCTCCGGCTCCCCAAAGCACAGGGACGAGGTGAGGGGCTTAGACCGTGCCTGGACAATGTTGTTTCTTACACCTGGGTGTGTGGCATTTCGTTGACCTGGCTACTACCACTTGGGATAGGTTTTGCACAGGAAGCACCTTTTGTTCGTCGGAAACCGTTTTTGCCCCAGGGGTCTCCGGGCTGTGTTCGTTGGGGTTGAACTCCTGCTAGCAAAACCGCCGGGATGAGGGAAGTGTTCAGACTGTGCCTGGGCCCTGTGGTCTCTTCCAGGTCAGTGTATGGCATTTCCTTCCCCTTGCCACAGGCACCTGGGAGCTAGTCTGCACGTGGAGAAAGACTTTCCCGTGGGAAGCCGGTTTTTGTCAAACGGGTCCCAGTGCCCTGCTCCTCTCTTTTCACTCCTGCTGCCAGAAGCCCAGGGAGGATGGGAGGGCTTAGAACATGGCTGGGCACTGTGGTTTCTTCCAGAGAAGTGGAGGGCATTTGCTTTACCTTGCCACAACCACTTGGGATAGGGTCTGCAACTCAGGAAAACTGTTTCCGTGGGAAGCCGGCTTTTTGCAAAGGGGTCTCAGGGCCGAGGGGCTTGGCTGTCCCTCCGGCTCCCCAAAGCACAGGGACGAGGTATGGGGCTTAGACCGTGCCTGGGCAATGTTGTTTCTTACACCTGGGTGTGTGGCATTTTGTTGACCTGGCTACACCCACTTGAGATAGGTTTTCCAGTCAAGCACCTCTTGTTCGTCGGAAGCCGTTTTTGCCTCAGGGACTCCGGGCTGTGTTCGTTGGGGTTGAACTCATGCTAGCAAAACTGCCGGGATGAGGGAAGGGTTCAGACTGTGCCTGGGCCCTGTGGTCTCTTCCAGGTCAGTGTATGGCATTTCCTTCCCCTTGCCACAGGCACCTGAGAGCATGTCTGCACGTGGAGAAAGACTTTCCCGTGGGAAGCCGGTTTTTCTCAAACGGGTCCCAGTGCCCTGCTCCTCTCTTTCCACTCCTGCTGCCAGAAGCCCAGGGAGGATGGGAGGGCTTAGAACATGGCTAGGCACTGTGGTTTTTTCCAGAGAAGTGGAGGGCATTTGCTTTACCTTGCCACAATCACTTGGGATAGTGTGTGTACCTAAGGAAAACTGTTTCGGTGGGAAGCCGGCTTTTTGCAAAGGGGTCTCAGGGCCGTGGGCCTCGGGTGTCCCTCCGGCTCCCCAAAGCACAGGGACGAGGTGAGGAGCTTAGACCGTGCCTGGGCAATGTTGTTTCTTACACCTGGGTGTGTGGCATTTTGTTGACCTGGCTACCCCCACTTGGGATAGGTTTTCCACAGCAAGCACCTCTTGTTCGTCGGAAGCCGTTTTTGCCTCAGGGTCTCCGGGCTGTGTTCGTTGGGGTTGAACTCATGCTAGCAAAACTGCCGGGATGAGGGAAGGGTTCAGACTGTGCCTGGGCCCTGTGGTCTCTTCCAGGTCAGTGTATGGCATTTCCTTCCCCTTGCCACAGGCACCTGGGAGCATGTCTGCACGTGGAGAAAGACTCCCGTGGGAAGCCGTTTTTTGTCAAACGGGTCCCAGTGCTCTGCTCCTCTCTTTTCACTCCTGCTGCCAGAAGCCCAGGGAGGATGGGAGGGCTTGGAACATGGCTGGGCACTGTGGTTTCTTCCAGAGAAGTGGAGGGCATTTGCTTTACCTTGCCACAACCACTTGGGATAGTGTGTGCACCTCAGGAAAACTGTTTCCGTGGGAAGCCGGCTTTTTGCAAAGGGGTCTCAGGGCCGTGGGCCTCGGGTGTCCCTCCGGCTCCCCAAAGCACAGGGAGGAGTTGTGGGGTTTAGACCGTGCCTGGGCAATGTTGTTTCTTACACCTGGGTGTGTGGCATTTCGTTGACCTGGCTACTACCACTTGGGATAGGTTTTGCACAGCAAGCACCTTTTGTTCCTCGGAAACCGTTTTTGCCCCAGGGGTCTCCGGGCTGTGTTCGTTGGGGTTGAACTCCTGCTAGCAAAACCGCCGGGATGAGGGAAGGGTTCAGACTGTGCCTGGGCCCTGTGGTCTCTTCCAGGTCAGTGTATGGCATTTCCTTCCCCTTGCCACAGGCACCTGGGAGCTAGTCTGCACATGGAGAAAGACTTTCCCGTGGGAAGCCGGTTTTTGTCAAACGGGTCCCAGTGCCCTGCTCCTCTCTTTTCACTCCTGCTGCCAGAAGCCCAGGGAGGATGGGAGGGCTTAGAACATGGCTGGGCACTGTGGTTTCTTCCAGAGAAGTGGAGGGCATTTGCTTTACCTTGCCACAACCACTTGGGATAGGGTCTGCAACTCAGGAAAACTGTTTCCGTGGGAAGCCGGCTTTTTGCAAACGGGTCTCAGGGCCGAGGGGCTTGGCTGTCCCTCCGGCTCCCCAAAGCACAGGGACGAGGTATGGGGCTTAGACCGTGCCTGGGCAATGTTGTTTCTTACACCTGGGTGTGTGGCATTTTGTTGACCTGGCTACCCCCACTTGAGATAGGTTTTCCAGTCAAGCACCTCTTGTTCGTCGGAAGCCGTTTTTGCCTCAGGGTCTCTGGGCTGTGTTCGTTGGGGTTGAACTCCTGCTAGCAAAACCGCCGGATGAGGGAAGGGTTCAGACTGTGCCTGGGCCCTGTGGTCTCTTCCAGGTCAGTGTATGGCATTTCCTTCCCCTTGCCACAGGCACCTGGGAGCATGTCTGCACGTGGAGAAAGACTTTCCCGTGGGAAGCCGGTTTTTGTCAAACGGGTCCCAGTGCTCTGCTCCTCTCTTTTCACTCCTGCTGCCAGAAGCCCAGGGAGGATGGGAGGGCTTAGAAAATGGCTGGGCACTGTGGTTTCTTCCAGAGAAGTGGAGGGCATTTGCATTACCTTGCCACAACCACTTGGGATAGGGTCTGCACCTCAGGAAAACTGTTTCCGTGGGAAGCCGGCTTTTTGCAAAGGGGTCTCAGGGCCGTGGGCCTCGGGTGTCCCTCCGGCTCCCCAAAGCACAGGGACGAGGTGAGGGGCTTAGACCGTGCCTGGACAATGTTGTTTCTTACACCTGGGTGTGTGGCATTTTGTTGACCTGGCTACACCCACTTGGGATAGGTTTTCCACAGCAAGCACCTCTTGTTCGTCGGAAGCCGTTTTTGCCTCAGGGACTCCGGGCTGTGTTCGTTGGGGTTGAACTCATGCTAGCAAAACTGCCGGGATGAGGGAAGGGTTCAGACTGTGCCTGGGCCCTGTGGTCTCTTCCAGGTCAGTGTATGGCATTTCCTTCCCCTTGCCACAGGCACCTGAGAGCATGTCTGCACGTGGAGAAAGACTTTCCCGTGGGAAGCCGGTTTTTCTCAAACGGGTCCCAGTGCCCTGCTCCTCTCTTTCCACTCCTGCTGCCAGAAGCCCAGGGAGGATGGGAGGGCTTAGAACATGGCTGGGCACTGTGGTTTCTTCCAGAGAAGTGGAGTGCATTTGCATTACCTTGCCACAACCACTTGGGATAGGGTGTGCACCTCAGGAAAACTGTTCCCGTGGGAAGCCGGCTTTTTGCAAAGGAGTCTCAGGGTCGTGGGCCTCAGGTGTCCCGCCGGCTCCCCAAAGCACTGGGACGAGGTGAGGGGCTTAGACCGTGCCTGGGCAATGTTGTTTCTTACACCTGGGTGTGTGGCATTTCGTTGACCTGGCTACTCCCACTTGGGATAGGTTTTCCACAGCAAGCACCTCTTGTTCGTCGGAAGCCGTTTTTGCCCCAGGGGTCTCCGGGCTGTGTTCGTTGGGGTTGAACTCCTGCTAGCAAAACCGCCGGATGAGGGAAGGGTTCAGACTGTGCCTGGGCCCTGTGGTCTCTTCCAGGTCAGTGTATGTCATTTCCTTCCCCTTGCCACAGGCACCTGGGAGCATGTCTGCACGTGGAGAAAGACTTTCCCGTGGGAAGCCGGTTTTTGTCAAACGCGTCCCAGTGCTCTGCTCCTCTCTTTTCACTCCTGCTGCCAGAAGCCCAGGGAGGATGGGAGGGCTTAGAACATTGCTGGGCACTGTGGTTTCTTCCAGAGAAGTGCAGGGCATTTGCTTTACCTTGCCACAACCACTTGGGATACGGTCTGCACCTCAGGAAAACTCTTTCCGTGGGACGCCGGCTTTTGGCAAAGTGTTCTCAGGGCCGTGGGGATCGGCTTTCCCTCCGGTCCCCAAAGCACAGGGACAGGGTGAGGGGCTTAGACCATGCCTGGGCAATGTTATTTCTTACACCTGGGTGTGTGGCATTTTGTTGACCTGGCTACCCCCACTTGGGATAGGTTTTCCATTCAAGCACCTCTTGTTCGTCGGAAGCCGTTTTTGCCTCAGGGTCTCCGGGCTGTGTTCGTTTGGGTTGAACTCCTGCTAGCAAAACCGCCGGGATGAGGGAAGGGTTCAGACTGTGCCTGGGCCCTGTGGACTCTTCCAGGTCAGTGTATGGCATTTCCTTCCCCTTGACACAGGCACCTGGGAGCTAGTCTGCACGTGGAGAAAGACTTTCCCGGGGGAAGCCGGTTTTTGTCAAATGGGTCCCAGTGCTCTGCTCCTCTCTTTTCACTCCTGCTGCCAGAAGCCCAGGGAGGATGGGAGGGCTTAGAACATGGCTAGGCACTGTGGTTTTTTCCAGAGAAGTGGAGGGCATTTGCTTTACCTTGCCACAACCACTTGGGATAGTGTGTGTACCTAAGGAAAACTGTTTCGGTGGGAAGCCGGCTTTTTGCAAAGGGGTCTCAGGGCCGTGGGCCTCGGGTGTCCCTCCGGCTCCCCAAAGCACAGGGACGAGGTGAGGAGCTTAGACCGTGCCTGGGCAATGTTGTTTCTTACACCTGGGTGTGTGGCATTTTGTTGACCTGGCTACCCCCACTTGGGATAGGTTTTCCACAGCAAGCACCTCTTTTTCGTCGGAAGCCGTTTTTGCCTCAGGGTCTCCGGGCTGTGTTCGTTGGGGTTGAACTCATGCTAGCAAAACTGCCAGGATGAGGGAAGGGTTCAGACTGTGCCTGGGCCCTGTGGTCTCTTCCAGGTCAGTGTATGGCATTTCCTTCCCCTTGCCACAGGCACCTGGGAGCATGTCTGCACGTGGAGAAAGACTTTCCCGTGGGAAGCCGGTTTTTGTCAAACGGGTCCCAGTGCTCTGCTCCTCTCTTTTCACTCCTGCTGCCAGAAGCCCAGGGAGGATGGGAGGACTTAGAACTTGGCTGGGCACTGTGGTTTTTTCCAGAGAGGTGAAGGGCATTTGCTTTACCTTGCCACAACCACTTGGGATAGGGTGTGCACCTCAGGAAAACTGTTTCCGTGGGAAGTCGGCTTTTTGCAAAGGGGTCTCAGGACCGTGGGGCTCGGCTCTCCCTCCGGCTCCCCAAAGCTAAGGGACGAGGTGGGTGGCTTAGATCGTGCCTGGACAATGTTGTTTCTTACACCTGGGTGTGTGGCATATCGTTGACCTGGCTACTCCCACTTGGGATAGGTTTTCCACAGCAAGCACCTTTTGTTCGTCGGAAACCGTTTTTGCCCCAGGGGTCTCCGGGCTGTGTTCGTTGGGGTTGAACTCCTGCTAGCAAAACCGCCGGGATGAGGGAAGGGTTCAGACTGTGCCTGGGCCCTGTGGTCTCTTCTAGGTCAGTGTATGGCATTTCCTTCCCCTTGCCACAGGCACCTGGGAGCTAGTCTGCACGTGGAGAAAGACTTTCCCGTGGGAAGCCGGTTTTTGTCAAACGGGTCCCAGTGCCCTGCTCCTCTCTTTTCACTCCTGCTGCCAGAAGCCCAGGGAGGATGGGAGGGCTTAGAACATGGCTGGGCACTGTGGTTTCTTCCAGAGAAGTGGAGGGCATTTGCATTACCTTGCCACAACCACTTGGGATAGGGTCTGCACCTCTGGAAAACTGTTTCCGTGGGAAGCAGGCTTTTTGCAAAGGGGTCTCAGGGCCGTGGGCCTCGGGTGTCCCTCCGGCTCTCCAAAGCACAGGGACGAGGTGAGGAGCTTAGACCGTGCCTGGGCAATGTTGTTTCTTACACCTGGGTGTGTGGCATTTTGTTGACCTGGCTACCCCCACTTGGGATAGGTTTTCCACAGCAAGCACCTCTTTTTCGTCGGAAGCCGTTTTTGCCTCAGGGTCTCCGGGCTGTGTTCGTTGGGGTTGAACTCATGCTAGCAAAACTGCCGGGATGAGGGAAGGGTTCAGACTGTGCCTGGGCCCTGTGGTCTCTTCCAGGTCAGTGTATGGCATTTCCTTCCCCTTGCCACAGGCACCTGGGAGCATGTCTGCACGTGGAGAAAGACTTTCCCGTGGGAAGCCGGTTTTTGTCAAACGGGTCCCAGTGCTCTGCTCCTCTCTTTTCACTCCTGCTGCCAGAAGCCCAGGGAGGATGGGAGGGCTTAGAACATGGCTGGGCACTGTGGTTTCTTCCAGAGAAGTGGAGGGCATTTGCATTACCTTGCCACAACCACTTGGGATAGGGTCTGCACCTCAGGAAAACTGTTTCCGTGGGAAGCCGGCTTTTTGCAAAGGGGTCTCAGGGCCGTGGGCCTCGGGTGTCCCTCCGGCTCCCCAAAGCACAGGGACGAGGTGAGTGGCTTAGACCATGCCTGGGCAATGTTGTTTCTTACACCTGGGTGTGTGGCATTTTATTGACCTGGCTACACCCACTTGGGATAGGTTTTCCACAGCAAGCACCTCTTGTTCGTCGGAAGCCGTTTTTGCCTCAGGGACTCCGGGCTGTGTTCGTTGGGGTTGAACTCATGCTAGCAAAACTGCCGGGATGAGGGAAGGGTTCAGACTGTGCCTGGGCCCTGTGGTCTCTTCCAGGTCAGTGTATGGCATTTCCTTCCCCTTGCCACAGGCACCTGAGAGCATGTCTGCACGTGGAGAAAGACTTTCCCGTGGGAAGCCGGTTTTTCTCAAACGGGTCCCAGTTCCCTGCTCCTCTCTTTCCACTCCTGCTGCCAGAAGCCCAGGAAGGATGGGAGGGCTTAGAACATGGCTGGGCACTGTGGTTTCTTCCAGAGAAGTGGAGGGCATTTGTATTACCTTGCCACAACCACTTGGGATAGCGTGTGCACCTCAGGAAAACTGTTCCCGTGGGAAGCCGGCTTTTTGCAAAGGAGTCTCAGGGTCGTGGGCCTCGGGTGTCCCGCCGGCTCCCCAAAGCACAGGGACGAGGTGAGGGGCTTAGACCGTGCCTGGGCAATGTTGTTTCTTACACCTGGGTTTGTGGCATTTTGTTGACCTGGCTACACCCACTTGGGATAGGTTTTCCACAGCAAGCACCTCTTGTTCGTCGGAAGCCGTTTTTGCCTCAGGGACTCCGGGCTGTGTTCGTTGGGGTTGAACTCATGCTAGCAAAACTGCCGGGATGAGGGAAGGGTTCAGACTGTGCCTGGGCCCTGTGGTCTCTTCCAGTTCAGTGTTTGGCATTTCCTTCCCCTTGCCACAGGCACCTGGGAGCATGTCTGCACGTGGAGAAAGACTTTCCCGTGGGAAGCCGGTTTTTCTCAAACGGGTCCCAGTGCCCTGCTCCTCTCTTTCCACTCCTGCTGCCAGAAGCCCAGGGAGGATGGGAGGGCTTAGAACATGGCTGGGCACTGTGGTTTCTTCCAGAGAAGTGGAGGGCATTTGCTTTACCTTGCCACAACCACTTGGGATAGGGTCTGCAACTCAGGAAAACTGTTTCCGTGGGAAGCCGGCTTTTTGCAAAGGGGTCTCAGGGCCGAGGGGCTTGGCTGTCCCTCCGGCTCCCCAAAGCACAGGGACGAGGTGTGGGGCTTAGACCGTGCCTGGGCAATGTTGTTTCTTACACCTGGGTGTGTGGCATTTCGTTGACCTGGCTACTCCCACTTGGGATAGGTTTTCCACAGCAAGCACCTCTTGTTCGTCGGAAGCCGTTTTTGCCCCAGGGGACTCCGGGCTGTGTTCGTTGGGGTTGAACTCCTGCTAGCAAAACCGCCGGATGAGGGAAGGGTTCAGTCTGTGCCTGGGCCCTGTGGTCTCTTCCAGGTCAGTGTATGTCATTTCCTTCCCCTTGCCACAGGCACCTGGGAGCATGTCTGCACGTGGAGAAAGACTTTCCCGTGGGAAGCCGGTTTTTGTCAAACGCGTCCCAGTGCTCTGCTCCTCTCTTTTCACTCCTGCTGCCAGAAGCCCAGGGAGGATGGGAGGGCTTAGAACATGGCTGGGCACTGTGGTTTCTTCCAGAGAAGTGGAGGGCATTTGGTTTACCTTGCCACAACCACTTGGGATACGGTCTGCACCTCAGGAAAACTCTTTCCGTGGGAAGCCGGCTTTTTGCAAAGTGTTCTCAGGGCCGTGGGGATCGGCTTTCCCTCCGGCTCCCCAAAGCACAGGGACAGGGTGAGGGGCTTAGACCATGCCTGGGCAATGTTATTTCTTACACCTGGGTGTGTGGCATTTTGTTGACCTGGCTACCCCCACTTGGGATAGGTTTTCCAGTCAAGCACCTCTTGTTCGTCGGAAGCCTTTTTTGCCTCAGGGTCTCCGGGCTGTGTTCGTTTGGGTTGAACTCCTCCTAGCAAAACCGCCGGGATGAGGGAAGGGTTCAGACTGTGCCTGGGCCCTGTGGTCTCTTCTAGGTCAGTGTATGGCATTTCCTTCCCCCTGCCACAGGCACCTGGGAGCTAGTCTGCACGTGGAGAAAGACTTTCCCGGGGGAAGCCGGTTTTTGTCAAACGGGTCCCAGTGCTCTGCTCCTCTCTTTTCACTCCTGCTGCCAGAAGCCCAGGGAGGATGGGAGGGCTTAGAACATGGCTGGGCACTGTGGTTTCTTCCAGAGAAGTGGAGGGCATTTGCATTACCTTGCCACAACCACTTGGGATAGGGTCTGCACCTCAGGAAAACTGTTTCCGTGGGAAGCCGGCTTTTTGCAAAGGGGTCTCAGGGCCGTGGGCCTCGGGTGTCCCTCCGTCTCCCCAAAGCACAGGGACGAGGTGAGGGGCTTAGACCGTGCCTGGGCAATGTTGTTTCTTACACCTGGGTGTGTGGCATTTTATTGACCTGGCTACACCCACTTGGGATAGGTTTTCCACAGCAAGCACCTCTTGTTCGTCGGAAGCCGTTTTTGCCTCAGGGACTCCGGGCTGTGTTCGTTGGGGTTGAACTCATGCTAGCAAAACTGCCGGGATGAGGGAAGGGTTCAGACTGTGCCTGGGCCCTGTGGTCTCTTCCAGGTCAGTGTATGGCATTTCCTTCCCCTTGCCACAGGCACCTGGGAGCATGTCTGCACGTGGAGAAAGACTTTCCCGTGGGAAGCCGGTTTTTGTCAAACGGGTCCCAGTGCCCTGCTCCTCTCTTTCCACTCCTGCTGCCAGAAGCCCAGGGAGGATGGGAGGGCTTAGAACATGGCTGGGCACTGTGGTTTCTTCCAGAGAAGTGGAGGGCATTTGCTTTACCTTGCCACAACCACTTGGGATAGGGTCTGCACCTCAGGAAAACTGTTTCCGTGGGAAGCCGGCTTTTTGCAAAGGGGTCTCAGGGCCGAGGGGCTTGGCTGTCCCTCCGGCTCCCCAAAGCACAGGGACGAGGTATGGGGCTTAGACCGTGCCTGGGCAATGTTGTTTCTTACACCTGGGTTTGTGGCATTTTGTTGACCTGGCTACCCCCACTTGAGATAGGTTTTCCAGTCAAGCACCTCTTGTTCGTCGGAAGCCGTTTTTGCCTCAGGGTCTCTGGGCTGTGTTCGTTGGGGTTGAACTCCTGCTAGCAAAACCGCCGGATGAGGGAAGGGTTCAGACTGTGCCTGGGCCCTGTGGTCTCTTCCAGGTCAGTGTATGGCATTTCCTTCCCCTTGCCACAGGCACCTGGGAGCATGTCTGCATGTGGAGAAAGACTGTCCCATGGGAAGCCGATTTTTGTCAAACGGGTCCTAGTGCCCTGCTCCTCTCTTTTCACTCCTGTTGCCAGAAGCCCTGGGAGGATGGGAGGGCTTAGAACATGGCTGGGCACTGTGGTTTCTTCCAGAGAAGTGGAGGGCATTTGCTTTACCTTGCCACAACCACTTGTGAGAGGGTCTGCACCTCAGGAAAACTGTTTCGTGGGAAGCCGGCTTTTTGCTAAGGGGTCTCAGGGCCGTGGGCCTCGGGTGTCCCTTCGGCTCCCCAAAGCACAGGGACGAGGTGAGGGGCTTAGACCGTGCCTGGGCAATGTTGTTTCTTACACCTGGGTGTGTGGTATTTTGTTGACCTGGCTACTCCCACTTGGGATAGGTTTTCCACAGCAAGCACCTCTTGTTCGTCGGAAGCCGTTTTTGCCCCAGGGGTCTCCGGGCTGTGTTCGTTGGGGTTGAACTCCTGCTGGCAAAACCGCCGGGATGAGGGAAGGGTTCAGACTGTGCCTGGGCCCTGTGGTCTCTTCCAGGTCAGTGTATGGCATTTCCTTCCCCTTGCCACAGGCACCTGGGAGCTAGTCTGCACGTGGAGAAAGACTTTCCCGTGGGAAGCCGGTTTTTGTCAAACGGGTCCCAGTGCCCTGCTCCTCTCTTTTCACTCCTGCTGCCAGAAGCCCAGGGAGGATGGGAGGGCTTAGAACATGGCAGGGCACTGTGGTTTCTTCCAGAGAAGTGGAGGGCATTTGCATTACCTTGCCACTACCACTTGGGATAGTGTCTGCACCTCAGGAAAACTGTTTCAGTGGGAAGCCGGCTATTTGCAAAGGGGTCTCAGGGCCGTGGGGCTCGGCTGTCCCTCCGGATCCCCAAAGCACAGGGACGAGGTGAGTCGCTTTTACCGTGCCTGGGCAATGTTGTTTCTTACACCTGGGTGTGTGGCATTTTGTTGACCTGGCTACCCCCACTTGGGATAGGTTTTCCACAGCAAGCACCTCTTGTTCGACTGAAGCCGTTTTTGCCTCAGGGTCTCCGGGCTGTGTTCGTTGGGGTTGAACTCCTGCTAGCAAAACTGCCGGGATGAGGGAAGGGTTCAGACTGTGTCTGGGCCCTGTGGTCTCTTCCAGGTCAGTGTATGGCATTTCCTTCCCCTTGCCACAGGCACCTGGGAGCATGTCTGCACGTGGAGAAAGACTGTCCCGTGGGAAGCCGGTTTTTGTCAAACGGATCCCAGTGCCCTGCTCCTCTCTTTTCACTCCTGTTGCCAGAAGCCCTGGGAGGATGGGAGGGCTTAGAACATGGCTGGGCACTGTGGTTTCTTCCTGAAAAGTGGAGGGCATTTGCTTTACCTTGCCACAACCACTTGTGAGAGGGTCTGCACCTCAGGAAAACTGTTTCCGTGGGAAGCCGGCTTTTTGCTAAGTGGTCTCAGGGCCGTGGGCCTCGGGTGTCCTTCCGGCTCCCCAAAGCACAGGGACGAGGTGAGGGGCTTGGACCGTACCTGGGCAATGTTGTTTCTTACACCTGGGTGTGTGGCATTTCGTTGACCTGGCTACTCCCACTTGGGATAGGTTTTCCACAGCAAGCACCTCTTGTTCATTGCAAGCTGTTTTTGCCCCAGGGGTCTCCGGGCTGTGTTCGTTGGGGTTGAACTCCTGCTAGCAAAATCACCGGGATGAGGGAAGGGTTCAGACTGTGCCTGGGCCCTGTGGTCTCTTCCAGGTCAGTGTATGGCATTTCCTTCCCCTTGCCACAGGCACCTGGGAGCATGTCTGCACGTGGAGAAAGACTTTCCCGTGGGATGCCGGTTTTTGTCAAACGGGTCCCAGTGCTCTGCTCCTCTCTTTTCACTCCTGCTGCCAGAAGCCCAGGGAGGATGGGAGGGCTTAGAACATGGCTGGGCACTGTGGTTTCTTCCAGAGAAGTGGAGGGCATTTGCTTTACCTTGCCACAACCACTTGGGATATGGTCTGCACCTCAGGAAAAGTCTTTCCGTGGGAAGCCGGCTTTTTGCAAAGGGGTCTCAGGGCCGTGGGGCTCGGCTGTCCCTCCGGCTCCCCAACGCACAGGGACGAGGTGAGTCGCTTAGACCGTGACTGGGCAATGTGGTTTCTTACACCTGGGTGTGTGGCATTTCGTTGACCTGGCTACTCCCACTTGGGATAGGTTTTCCACAGCAAGCACCTCTTGTTCGTCGGAAGCCGTTTTTGCCCCAGGGGTCTCCGGGCTGTGTTCGTTGGGGTTGAACTCCTGCTAGCAAAACCGCCGGGATGAGGGAAGGGTTCAGACTGTGCCTGGGCCCTGTGGTCTCTTCCAGGTCAGTGTATGGCATTTCCTTCCCCTTGCCACAGGCACCTGGGAGCATGTTTGCACGTGGAGAAAGTCTTTCCCTTGCAAAGCCGGTTTTTGTCAAACTGGTCCCAGTGCTCTGCTCCTCTCTTTTCACTCCTGCTGCCAGAAGCCCAGGGAGGATGGGAGGGCTTAGAACATGGCTGGGCACTGTGGTTTCTTCCAGAGAAGTGGAGGGCATTTGCTTTACCTTGCCACAACCACTTGGGAGAGGGTCTGTACCTCAGGAAAACTGTTTCCGTGGGAAGCCGGCTTTTTGCAAAGGGGTCTCAGGGTCGTGGGCCTCGGGGGTCCCTCCGGCTCCCCAAAGCACAGAGACGAGGTGAGGTACTTAGACCATGCCTGGGCCATGTTGTTTCTTCCACCTGGTGTGTGGCATTTTGTTGACCTGGCTACCCCCACTTGGTATAGGTTTTCCACAGCAAGAGCATATTGCTCCTCGGAAGCCGTTTGGGCCACAGGGGGTCTCCGGGCTGTGTTCCTTGGGGTTGAACTCCTGCTAGCAAAACCGTCGGGATGAGGGAAGGGCTCAGACTGTTCCTGGGCCCTGTGGTCTCTTCCAGGTTAGTGTATGGCATTTCTTTCACCTTACCACAGGCACTGGGGAGCATGTCTGCACGTGGAGAAGGACTTTCTCGTAGGAAGCCGGTTTCTGTCAAAGGGTCCCAGTGCTGTGCTCCTCTCTTTTCTCTCCTGCTGCCAGAAGCCCAGTGAGGAGGGGAGGGCTTAGAACATGGCTGGGCACTGGGGTTTCTTCCAGAGAAGGGGATGGCATTTGCTTTCCCTTGCCACCACCCCTTGGGATAGGGTCTGCACCTCAGGAAAGCTGTTTCCTTGGGAAGCCGGCTTTCTGCCCAACGGGCCTCAGGGCCGTGGGCCTCGGGGGTCCCTCCAGATCCCCAAAGCACAGGGACGAGGTGAGGGGCTTAGACCATGCCTGGGCAATGTTGTTTCATCCACCTGGGTGTGTGGCATTTTGTTGACCTGGCTACCCCCACTTGGGATAGGTTTTCCACAGCAAGAGCATATTGTTTGTCGGAAGCCGTTTGGGCCCCAGGGGGTCTCCGGGCTCTGTTCGTTGGGGTTGAACTCCTGCTAGCAAAACCTCCGGGATGAGGGAAGGGCTCAGACTGTGCCTGGGCCCTGTGGTCTCTTCCAGGTCAGTGTATGGCATTTCTTTCACCTTGCCACAGGCACTGGGGAGAATTTCTGCACGTGGAGAAGGACTTTCCCGTGGGAAGCCGGTTTTTGTCAAACGGGTCCCAGTGCTCTGCTCCTCTCTTTTCACTCCTGCTGCCAGAAGCCCAGGGAGGATGGGAGGACTTAGAACATGGCTGGGCACTGTGGTTTTTTCCAGAGAGGTGGAGGGCATTTGCTTTACCTTGCCACAACCACTTGGGATAGGGTGTGCACCTCAGGAAAACTGTTTCCGTGGGAAGCCAGCTTTTTGCAAAGGGGTCTCAGGACCGTGGGGCTCGGCTGTCCCTCCGGCTCCCCAAAGCTCAGGGACGAGGTGGGTGGCTTAGATCGTGCCTGGGCAATGTTGTTTCTTACACCTGGGTGTGTGGCATTTTGTTGACCTGGCTACCCCCACTTGGGATAGGTTTTCCACAGCAAGCACCTCTTGTTCGTCGGAAGCCGTTTTTGCCTCAGGGTCTCCGGGCTGTGTTCCTTGGGGGTTGAACTCCTGCTAGCAAAACCGCCGGGATGAGGGAAGGGTTCAGACTGTGCCTGGGCCCTGTGGTCTCTTCCAGGTCAGTGTATGGCATTTCCTTCCCCTTGCCACAGGCACCTGGGAGCATGTCTGCACGTGGAGAAAGACTTTCCCGTGGGAAGCCGGTTTTTGTCAAACGCGTCCCAGTGCTCTGCTCCTCTCTTTTCACTCCTGCTGCCAGAAGCCCAGGGAGGATGGGAGGGCTTAGAACATGGCTGGGCACTGTGGTTTCTTCCAGAGAAGTGGAGGGCATTTGCTTTACCTTGCCACCACCACTTGGGATAGGGTGTGCACCTCAGGAAAACTGTTTCCGTGGGAAGCCGGCTTTTTGCAAAGGGGTCTCAGGGCCATGGGCCTCGGGTGTCCCTCCGGCTCCCCAAAGCACAGGGACGAGGTGAGGGGCTTAGACCGTGCCTGGGCAATGTTGTTTCTTACACCTGGGTGTGTGGCATTTTGTTGACCTGGCTACCCCCACTTGGGATAGGTTTTCCACAGCAAGCACCTCTTGTTCGTCGGAAGCCGTTTTTGCCTCAGGCTCTCCGAGCTGTGTTCGTTGGGGTTGAACTCCTGATAGCAAAACTGCCGGGATGAGGGAAGGGTTCAGACTGTGCCTGGGCCCTGTGGTCTCTTCCAGGTCAGTGTATGGCATTTCCTTCACCTTGCCACAGGCACTGGGAAGCATGTCTGCACGTGGAGAAGGACTTCCTCGTGGGAAGCCGGTTTCTGTCAAAGAGTCCCAGTGCTGTGCTCCTCTCTTTTCTCTCCTGCTGCCAGAAGCCCAGTGAGGAGGGGAGGGCTTAGAACATGGCTGGGCACTGGGGTTTCTTCCAGAGAAGGGGATGGCATTTGCTTTCCCTTGCCACCACCCCTTGGGATAGGGTCTGCACCTCAGGAAAGCTGTTTCCTTGGGAAGCCGGCTTTCTGCCCAACGGGCCTCAGGGCCGTGGGCCTCGGGGGTCCCTCCAGATCCCCAAAGCACAGGGACGAGGTGAGGGGCTTAGACCATGCCTGGGCAATGTTGTTTCATCCACCTGGGTGTGTGGCATTTTGTTGACCTGGCTACCCCCACTTGGGATAGGTTTTCCACAGCAAGAGCATATTGTTTGTCGGAAGCCGTTTGGGCCCCAGGGGGTCTCCGGGCTCTGTTCGTTGGGGTTGAACTCCTGCTAGCAAAACCTCCGGGATGAGGGAAGGGCTCACACTGTGCCTGGGCCCTGTGGTCTCTTCCAGGTCAGTGTATGGCATTTCTTTCACCTTGCCACAGGCACTGGGGAGAATTTCTGCACGTGGAGAATGACTTCCCCGTGGGAAGCCGGTTTTTGTCAAACGGGTCCCAGTGCTCTGCTCCTCTCTTTTCACTCCTGCTGCCAGAAGCCCAGGGAGGATGGGAGGACTTAGAACATGGCTGGGCACTGTGGTTTTTTCCAGAGAGGTGGAGGGCATTTGCTTTACCTTGCCACAACCACTTGGGATAGGGTGTGCACCTCAGGAAAACTGTTTCCGTGGGAAGCCGGCTTTTTGCAAAGGGGTCTCAGGACCGTGGGGCTCGGCTGTCCCTCCGGCTCCCCAAAGCTCAGGGACGAGGTGGGTGGCTTAGATCGTGCCTGGGCAATGTTGTTTCTTACACCTGGGTGTGTGGCATTTCGTTGACCTGGCTACTCCCACTTGGGATAGGTTTTCCACAGCAAGCACCTCTTGTTCGTCGGAAGCCGTTTTTGCCCCAGGGGTCTCCGGGCTGTGTTCGTTGGGGTTAAACTCCTGCTAGCAAAACCGCCGGGATGAGGGAAGGGTTCAGACTGTGCCTGGGCCCTGTGGTCTCTTCCAAGTCAGTGTATGGCATTTCCTTCCCCTTGCCACAGGCACCTGGGAGCATGTCTGCACGTGGAGAAAGACTTTTTCGTGGGAAGCCGGTTTTTGTCAAACGCGTCCCAGTGCTCTGCTCCTCTCTTTTCACTCCTGCTGGCAGAAGCCCAGGGAGGATGGGAGGGCTTAGAACATGGCTGGGCACTGTGGTTTCTTCCAGAGAAGTGGAGGGCATTTGCTTTACCTTGCCACCACCACTTGGGATAGGGTGTGCACCTCAGGAAAACTGTTTCCGTGGGAAACCGGCTTTTTGCAAAGGGGTCTCAGGGCCATGGGCCTCGGGTGTCCCTCCGGCTCCCCAAAGCACAGGGACGAGGTGAGGGGCTTAGACCGTGCCTGGGCAATGTTGTTTCTTACACCTGGGTGTGTGGCATTTTGTTGACCTGGCTACTCCCACTTGGGATAGGTTTTCCACAGCAAGCACCTCTTGTTCGTCGGAAGCCGTTTTTGCCTCAGGCTCTCCGAGCTGTGTTCGTTGGGGTTGAACTCCTGATAGCAAAACTGCCGGGATGAGGGAAGGGTTCAGACTATGCCTGGGCCCTGTGGTCTCTTCCAGGTCAGTGTATGGCATTTCCTTCCCCCTGCCACAGGCACTGGGGAGAATTTCTGCACGTGGAGAAGGACTTTCCCGTGGGAAGCCGGTTTTTGTCAAACGGGTCCCAGTGCTCTGCTCCTCTCTTTTCACTCCTGCTGCCAGAAGCCCAGGGAGGATGGGAGGACTTAGAACATGGCTGGGCACTGTGGTTTTTTCCAGAGAGGTGGAGGGCATTTGCTTTACCTTGCCACCACCACTTGGGATAGGGTGTGCACCTCAGGAAAACTGTTTCCGTGGGAAGCCGGCTTTTTGCAAAGGGGTCTCAGGACCGTGGGGCTCGGCTGTCCCTCCGGCTCCCCAAAGCTCAGGGACGAGGTGGGTGGCTTAGATCGTGCCTCGGCAATGTTGTTTCTTACACCTGGGTGTGTGGCATTTCGTTGACCTGGCTACTCCCACTTGGGATAGGTTTTCCACATCAAGCACCTCTTGTTCGTCGGAAGCCGTTTTTGCCCCAGGGGTCTCCGGGCTGTGTTCGTTGGGGTTAAACTCCTGCTAGCAAAACCGCCGGGATGAGGGAAGGGTTCAGACTGTGCCTGGGCCCTGTGGTCTCTTCCAAGTCAGTGTATGGCATTTCCTTCCCCTTGCCACAGGCACCTGGGAGCATGTCTGCACGTGGAGAAAGACTTTCCCGTGGGAAGCCGGTTTTTGTCAAACGCGTCCCAGTGCTCTGCTCCTCTCTTTTCACTCCTGCTGGCAGAAGCCCAGGGAGGATGGGAGGGCTTAGAACATGGCTGGGCACTGTGGTTTCTTCCAGAGAAGTGGAGGGCATTTGCTTTACCTTGCCACCACCACTTGGGATAGGGTGTGCACCTCAGGAAAACTGCTTCCGTGGGAAACCGGCTTTTTGCAAAGGGGTCTCAGGGCCATGGGCCTCGGGTGTCCCTCCGGCTCCCCAAAGCACAGGGACGAGGTGAGGGGCTTAGACCGTGCCTGGGCAATGTTGTTTCTTACACCTGGGTGTGTGGCATTTTGTTGACCTGGCTACTCCCACTTGGGATAGGTTTTCCACAGCAAGCACCTCTTGTTCGTCGGAAGCCGTTTTTGCCTCAGGCTCTCCGAGCTGTGTTCGTTGGGGTTGAACTCCTGATAGCAAAACTGCCGGGATGAGGAAGGGTTCAGACTGTGCCTGGGCCCTGTGGTCTCTTCCAGGTGAGTGTATGGCATTTCCTTCCCCTTGCCACAGTCACCTGGGAGCATGTCTGCACGTGGAGAAAGACTTTCCCGTGGGAAGCCGGTTTTTGTCAAACGGGTCCAAGTGCCCTGCTCTTGTCTTTTCACTCCTGCTGGCAGAAGCCCAGGGAGGATGGGAGGGCTTAGAACATGGTTGGGCACTGTGGTTTCTTCCAGAGAAGTGGGGGGCATTTGCTTTACCTTGCCACAACCACTTGGGATAGGGTGTGCACCACAGGAAAACTGTTTCTGTGGGAAGCCGGCTTTTTGCAAAGGGGTCTCAATGCCGTTGGCCTCGGCTGTCCCTCCGGCTCCCCAAAGCACAGGGACGAGGTGAGGGGCTTGGACCGTGCCTGGGCAATGTTGTTTCTTATACCTGGGTGTGTGGCGTTTTGTTCACCTATCTACCCCACTTGGGATAGGTTTTCCACAGCAAGCACCTCTTGTTCGTCGGAAGCCGTTTTTGCCCCAGGGATCTCCGGGCTGTGTTCGTTGGGGTTGAACTCCTGCTAGCAAAACCGCCGGGATGAGGGAAGTGTTCAGACTGTGCCTGGGCCCTGTGGTCTCTTCCAGGTCAGTGTATGGCATTTCCTTCCCCTTGCCACAGGCACCTGGGAGCATGTCTGCACGTGGAGAAAGACTTTCCCGTGGGAAGCCGGTTTTTGTCAAACGGGCCCTACTGCCCTGCTCCTCTCTTTTCACTCCTGCTGCCAGAAGCCCAGGGAGGATGGGAGGGCTTAGAACGTGGCTCGCACTGTGGTTTCTTCCAGAGAAGTGGAGGGCATTTGCATTACCTTGCCACAACCACTTGGGATAGGGTGTGCACCTCAGGAAAACTGTTTCCGTGGGAAGCCGGCTTTTTGCAAAGGGGACTCAGGACCGTGGGGCTCGGCTGTCCCTCCGGCTCCCCAATGCACAGGGACGAGGTGAGGGACTTAGACCGTGCCTGGGCAATGTTGTTTCTTAGACCTGGGTGTGTGGCATTTCGTTGACCTGGCTACTCCCACTTGGGATAGGTTTTCCACAGCAAGCACCTCTTGTTCGTCGGAAGCCGTTTTTGCCCCAGGTCTCCGGGCTGTGTTCGTTGGGGTTGAACTCCTGCTAGCAAAACCGCTGGGATGACGGAAGGGTTTAGACTGTGCCTGGGCCCTGTGGTCTCTTCCAGGTCAGTGTATGTCATTTCCTTCCCCTTGCCACAGGCACCTGGGAGCATGTCTGCACGTGGAGAAAGACTTTCCCGTGGGAAGCCGGTTTTTGTCAAACGGGTCCCAGTGCTCTGCTCCTCTCTTTTCACTCCTGCTGCCAGAAGCCCAGGGAGGATGGGAGGGCTTGGAACATGGCTGGGCACTGTGGTTTCTTCCAGAGAAGTGGAGGGCATTTGCTTTACCTTGCCA
Source organism: Ursus americanus (assembly GCF_024610735.1). Lineage (NCBI taxonomy): Eukaryota > Metazoa > Chordata > Mammalia > Carnivora > Ursidae > Ursus > Ursus americanus. Next base: position 390,442 of record NW_028273684.1, read on the forward strand.
GAACCACTTGTGAGAGGGTCTGCACCTCAGGAAAACTGTTTCCGTGGGAAGCCGGCTTTTTGCAAAGGGGTCTTAGGGCCAAGGGGCTCGGCTGTCCCTCCGGCTCCCCAAAGCACAGGGACGAGGTGAGGGGCTTAGACCGTGCCTGGGCAATGTTGTTTCTTACACCTGGGTGTGTGGCATTTTGTTGACCTGGCTACCCCCACTTGAGATAGGTTTTCCAGTCAAGCACCTCTTGTTCGTCGGAAGGCGTTTTTGCCTCAGGGTCTCTGGGCTGTGTTCGTTGGGGTTGAACTCCTGCTAGCAAAACCGCCGGGATGAGGGAAGGGTTCAGACTGTGCCTGGGCCCTGTGGTCTCTTCCAGGTCAGTGTATGGCATTTCCTTCCCCTTGCCACAGGCACCTGGGAGCATGTCTGCACGTGGAGAAAGACTTTCCCGTGGGAAGCCGGTTTTTGTCAAACGGGTCCCAGTGCTCTGATCCTCTCTTTTCACTCCTGCTGCCAGAAGCCCAGGGAGGATGGGAGGGCTTAGAACATGGCTGGGCACTGTGGTTTCTTCCAGAGAAGTGGAGGGCATTTGCATTACCTTGCCACAACCACTTGGGATAGGGTCTGCACCTCAGGAAAACTGTTTCCGTGGGAAGCCGGCTTTTTGCAAAGGGGTCTCAATGCCGTTGGCCTCGGCTGTCCCTCCGGCTCCCCAAAGCACAGGGACGAGGTGAGGGGCTTGGACCGTGCCTGGGCAATGTTGTTTCTTATACCTGGGTGTGTGGCGTTTTGTTCACCTATCTACCCCACTTGGGATAGGTTTTCCACAGCAAGCACCTCTTGTTCGTCGGAAGCCGTTTTTGCCCCAGGGGTCTCCGGGCTGTGTTCGTTGGGGTTGAACTCCTGCTGGCAAAACCGCCGGGATGAGGGAAGGGTTCAGACTGTGCCTGGGCCCTGTGGTCTCTTCCAGGTCAGTGTATGGCATTTCCTTCCCCTTGCCACAGGCACCTGGGAGCATGTCTGCACGTGGAGAAAGACTTTCCCGTGGGAAGCCGGTTTTTGTCAAACGGGCCCTACTGCCCTGCTCCTCTCTTTTCACTCCTGCTGCCAGAAGCCCAGGGAGGATGGGAGGGCTTAGAACGTGGCTCGCACTGTGGTTTCTTCCAGAGAAGTGGAGGGCATTTGCATTACCTTGCCACAACCACTTGGGATAGGGTGTGCACCTCAGGAAAACTGTTTCCGTGGGAAGCCGGCTTTTTGCAAAGGGGACTCAGGGCCGTGGGGCTCGGCTGTCCCTCCGGCTCCCCAAAGCACAGGGACGAGGTGAGGGGCTTAGACCGTGCCTGGGCAATGTTGTTTCTTACACCTGGGTGTGTGGCATTTCGTTGACCTGGCTACTCCCACTTGGGATAGGTTTTCCACAGCAAGCACCTCTTGTTCGTCGGAAGCCGTTTTTGCCCCAGGTCTCCGGGCTGTGTTCGTTGGGGTTGAACTCCTGCTAGCAAAACCGCCGGGATGAGGGAAGGGTTCAGACTGTGCCTGGGCCCTGTGGACTCTTCTAGGTCAGTGTATGGCATTTCCTTCCCCTTGCCACAGGCACCTGGGAGCATGTCTGCACTTGGAGAAAGACTTTCGCGTGGGAAGCCGGTTTTTGTCCAACGGGTCCCAGTGCTCTGCTCCTCTCTTTTCACTCCTGCTGCCAGAAGCCCAGGGAGGATGGGAGGGCTTAGAACATGGCTGGGCACTGTGGTTTCTTCCAGAGAAGTGGAGGGCATTTGCATTACCTTGCCACAACCACTTGGAATAGGGTGTGCACCTCAGGAAAACTGTTTCCGTGGGAAGCCGGCTTTTTGCAAAGGGGACTCAGGGCCATGGGCCTCGGGTGTCCCTCCGTCTCCCCAATGCACAGGGACGAGGTGAGGGGCTTAACCGTGCCTGGGCAATGTTGTTTCTTACATCTGGGTGTGTGGCATTTTGTTGACCTGGCTACACCCACTTGGGATAGGTTTTCCACAGCAAGCACCTCTTGTTCGTCGGAAGCCGTTTTTGCCTCAGGCTCTCCGAGCTGTGTTCGTTGGGGTTGAACTCCTGATAGCAAAACTGCCGGGATGAGGGAAGGGTTCAGACTGTGCCTGGGCCCTGTGGTCTCTTCCAGGTCAGTGTATGGCATTAACTTCACCTTGCCACAGGCACTGGGAAGCATGTCTGCACGTGGAGAAGGACTTCCTCGTGGGAAGCCGGTTTCTGTCAAAGAGTCCCAGTGCTGTGCTCCTCTCTTTTCTCTCCTGCTGCCAGAAGCCCAGTGAGGAGGGGAGGGCTTAGAACATGGCTGGGCACTGGGGTTTCTTCCAGAGAAGGGGATGGCATTTGCTTTCCCTTGCCACCACCCCTTGGGATAGGGTCTGCACCTCAGGAAAGTTGTTTCCTTGGGAAGCCGGCTTTCTGCCCAACGGGCCTCAGGGCCGTGGGCCTCGGGGGTCCCTCCAGATCCCCAAAGCACAGGGACGAGGTGAGGGGCTTAGACCATGCCTGGGCAATGTTGTTTCATCGACCTGGGTGTGTGGCATTTTGTTGACCTGGCTACTCCCACTTGGGATAGGTTTTCCACAGCAAGCACCTCTTGTTCGTCGGAAGCCGTTTTTGCCCCAGGGGTCTCCGGGCTGTGTTCGTTGGGGTTAAACTCCTGCTAGCAAAACCGCCGGGATGAGGGAAGGGTTCAGACTGTGCCTGGGCCCTGTGGCCTCTTCCAGGTCAGTGTATGGCATTTCCTTCCCCTTGCCACAGGCACCTGGGAGCATGTCTGCACGTGGAGAAAGACTTTCCCTTGGGAAGCCGGTTTTTGTCAAACGGGTCCCAGTGCTCTGCTCCTCTCTTTTCACTCCTGCTGCCAGTAGCCCAGGGAGGATGGGAGGGCTTAGAACATGGCTAGGCACTGTGGTTTCTTCCAGAGAAGTGGAGGGCATTTGCTTTACCTTGCCACAACCACTTGTGAAGTGTCTGCACATCAGGAAAACTGTTTCCTTTGGAAGCCGGCTTTTTGCAAAGGGTTCTCTGGGTCGTGGGCCTCGGCTGTCCCTCCGGCTCCCCAAAGCACAGGGACGAGGTGAGGGGCTTAAACCATGCCTGGGCAATGTTGTTTCTTACACCTTGGTGTGTGGCATTTTGTTGACCTAGCTACCCCCACTTGGGATAGGTTTTCCACAGCAAGCACCTCTTGTTCGTCGGAAGCCGTTTTTGCCCCAGGGGTCTCCGGGCTGTGTTCGTTGGGGTTGAACTCCTGCTAGCAAAACCGCCGGGATGAGGGAATGGTTCAGACTGTGCCTGGGCCCTGTGGTCTCTTCCAGGTGAGTATATGGCATTTCCTTCCCCTTGCCACAGGCACCTGGGAGCATGTCTGCACGTGGAGAAAGACTTTCCCGTGGGAAGCCGGTTTTTGTCAAACGGGTCCAAGTGCCCTGCTCTTGTCTTTTCACTCCTGCTGCCAGAAGCCCAGGGAGGATGGGAGGGCTTAGAACATGGTTGGGCACTGTGGTTTCTTCCAGAGAAGTGGGGGGCATTTGCTTTACCTTGCCACAACCACTTGGGATAGGGTGTGCACCACAGGAAAACTGTTTCTGTGGGAAGCCGGCTTTTTGCAAAGGGGTCTCAATGCCGTTGGCCTCGGCTGTCCCTCCGGCTCCCCAAAGCACAGGGAAGAGGTGAGGGGCTTGGACCGTGCCTGGGCAATGTTGTTTCTTATACCTGGGTGTGTGGCGTTTTGTTCACCTATCTACCCCACTTGGGATAGGTTTTCCACAGCAAGCACCTCTTGTTCGTCGGAAGCCGTTTTTGCCCCAGGGGTCTCCGGGCTGTGTTCGTTGCGGTTGAACTCCTGCTAGCAAAACCGCCGGGATGAGGGAAGTGTTCAGACTGTGCCTGGGCCCTGTGGTCTCCTCCAGGTCAGTGTATGGCATTTCCTTCCCCTTGCCACAGGCACCTGGGAGCATGTCTGCACGTGGAGAAAGACTTTCCCGTGGGAAGCCGGTTTTTGTCAAACGGGCCCTACTGCCCTGCTCCTCTCTTTTCACTCCTGCTGCCAGAAGCCCAGGGAGGATGGGAGGGCTTGGAACATGGCTGGGCACTGTGGTTTCTTCCAGAGAAGTGGAGGGCATTTGCATTACCTTGCCACAACCACTTGGGATAGGGTGTGCACCTCAGGAAAACTGTTTCCGTGGGAAGCCGGCTTTTTGCAAAGGGAACTCAGGGCCGTGTGGCTCGGCTGTCCCTCCGGCTCCCCAAAGCACAGGGACGAGGTGAGGGGCTTAGACCGTGCCTGGGCAATGTTGTTTCTTACACCTGGGTGTGTGGCATTTCGTTGACCTGGCTACTCCCACTTGGGATAGGTTTTCCACAGCAAGCACCTCTTGTTCGTCGGAAGCCGTTTTTGCCCCAGGTCTCCGGGCTGTGTTCGTTGGGGTTGAACTCCTGCTAGCAAAACCGCTGGGATGACGGAAGGGTTTAGACTGTGCCTGGGCCCTGTGGTCTCTTCCAGGTCAGTGTATGTCATTTCCTTCCCCTTGCCACAGGCACCTGGGAGCATGTCTGCACGTGGAGAAAGACTTTCCCGTGGGAAGCCGGTTTTTGTCAAACGGGTCCCAGTGCTCTGCTCCTCTCTTTTCACTCCTGGTGCCAGAAGCCCAGGGAGGATGGGAGGGCTTGGAACATGGCTGGGCACTGTGGTTTCTTCCAGAGAAGTGGAGGGCATTTGCTTTACCTTGCCAGAACCACTTGTGAGAGGGTCTGCACCTCAGGAAAACTGTTTCCGTGGGAAGCCGGCTTTTTGCAAAGGGGTCTTAGGGCCAAGGGGCTCGGCTGTCCCTCCGGCTCCCCAAAGCACAGGGACGAGGTGAGGGGCTTAGACCGTGCCTGGGCAATGTTGTTTCTTACACCTGGGTGTGTGGCATTTTGTTGACCTGGCTACCCCCACTTGAGATAGGTTTTCCAGTCAAGCACCTCTTGTTCGTCGGAAGGCGTTTTTGCCTCAGGGTCTCTGGGCTGTGTTCGTTGGGGTTGAACTCCTGCTAGCAAAACCGCCGGGATGAGGGAAGGGTTCAGACTGTGCCTGGGCCCTGTGGTCTCTTCCAGGTCAGTGTATGGCATTTCCTTCCCCTTGCCACAGGCACCTGGGAGCATGTCTGCACGTGGAGAAAGACTTTCCCGTGGGAAGCCGGTTTTTGTCAAACGGGTCCCAGTGCTCTGATCCTCTCTTTTCACTCCTGCTGCCAGAAGCCCAGGGAGGATGGGAGGGCTTAGAACATGGCTGGGCACTGTGGTTTCTTCCAGAGAAGTGGAGGGCATTTGCATTACCTTGCCACAACCACTTGGGATAGGGTCTGCACCTCAGGAAAACTGTTTCCGTGGGAAGCCGGGTTTTTGCAAAGGGGTCTCAATGCCGTTGGCCTCGGCTGTCCCTCCGGCTCCCCAAAGCACAGGGACGAGGTGAGGGGCTTGGACCGTGCCTGGGCAATGTTGTTTCTTATACCTGGGTGTGTGGCGTTTTGTTCACCTATCTACCCCACTTGGGATAGGTTTTCCACAGCAAGCACCTCTTGTTCGTCGGAAGCCGTTTTTGCCCCAGGGGTCTCCGGGCTGTGTTCGTTGGGGTTGAACTCCTGCTGGCAAAACCGCCGGGATGAGGGAAGGGTTCAGACTGTGCCTGGGCCCTGTGGTCTCTTCCAGGTCAGTGTATGGCATTTCCTTCCCCTTGCCACAGGCACCTGGGAGCATGTCTGCACGTGGAGAAAGACTTTCCCGTGGGAAGCCGGTTTTTGTCAAACGGGCCCTACTGCCCTGCTCCTCTCTTTTCACTCCAGCTGCCAGAAGCCCAGGGAAGATGGGAGGGCTTAGAACATGGCTCGCACTGTGGTTTCTTCCAGAGAAGTGGAGGGCATTTGCATTACCTTGCCACAACCACTTGGGATAGGGTGTGCACCTCAGGAAAACTGTTTCCGTGGGAAGCCGGCTTTTTGCAAAGGGGACTCAGGGCCGTGGGGCTCGGCTGTCCCTCCGGCTCCCCAAAGCACAGGGACGAGGTGAGGGGCTTAGACCGTGCCTGGGCAATGTTGTTTCTTACACCTGGGTGTGTGGCATTTCGTTGACCTGGCTACTCCCACTTGGGATAGGTTTTCCACAGCAAGCACCTCTTGTTCGTCGGAATCCGTTTTTGCCCCAGGTCTCCGGGCTGTGTTCGTTGGGGTTGAACTCCTGCTAGCAAAACCGCCGGGATGAGGGAAGGGTTCAGACTGTGCCTGGGCCCTGTGGACTCTTCTAGGTCAGTGTATGGCATTTCCTTCCCCTTGCCACAGGCACCTGGGAGCATGTCTGCACTTGGAGAAAGACTTTCGCGTGGGAAGCCGGTTTTTGTCCAACGGGTCCCAGTGCTCTGCTCCTCTCTTTTCACTCCTGCTGCCAGAAGCCCAGGGAGGATGGGAGGGCTTAGAACATGGCTGGGCACTGTGGTTTCTTCCAGAGAAGTGGAGGGCATTTGCATTACCTTGCCACAACCACTTGGAATAGGGTGTGCACCTCAGGAAAACTGTTTCCGTGGGAAGCCGGCTTTTTGCAAAGGGGACTCAGGGCCATGGGCCTCGGGTGTCCCTCCGTCTCCCCAATGCACAGGGACGAGGTGAGGGGCTTAACCGTGCCTGGGCAATGTTGTTTCTTACATCTGGGCGTGTGGCATTTTGTTGACCTGGCTACTCCCACTTGGGATAGGTTTTCCACAGCAAGCACCTCTTGTTCGTCGGAAGCCGTTTTTGCCTCAGGCTCTCCGAGCTGTGTTCGTTGGGGTTGAACTCCTGATAGCAAAACTGCCGGGATGAGGGAAGGGTTCAGACTGTGCCTGGGCCCTGTGGTCTCTTCCAGGTCAGTGTATGGCATTAACTTCACCTTGCCACAGGCACTGGGAAGCATGTCTGCACGTGGAGAAGGACTTCCTCGTGGGAAGCCGGTTTCTGTCAAAGAGTCCCAGTGCTGTGCTCCTCTCTTTTCTCTCCTGCTGCCAGAAGCCCAGTGAGGAGGGGAGGGCTTAGAACATGGCTGGGCACTGGGGTTTCTTCCAGAGAAGGGGCTGGCATTTGCTTTCCCTTGCCACCACCCCTTGGGATAGGGTCTGCACCTCAGGAAAGTTGTTTCCTTGGGAAGCCGGCTTTCTGCCCAACGGGCCTCAGGGCCGTGGGCCTCGGGGGTCCCTCCAGATCCCCAAAGCACAGGGACGAGGTGAGGGGCTTAGACCATGCCTGGGCAATGTTGTTTCATCCACCTGGGTGTGTGGCATTTTGTTGACCTGGCTACTCCCACTTGGGATAGGTTTTCCACAGCAAGCACCTCTTGTTCGTCGGAAGCCGTTTTTGCCCCAGGGGTCTCCGGGCTGTGTTCCTTGGGGTTAAACTCCTGCTAGCAAAACCGCCGGGATGAGGGAAGGGTTCAGACTGTGCCTGGGCCCTGTGGCCTCTTCCAGGTCAGTGTATGGCATTTCCTTCCCCTTGCCACAGGCACCTGGGAGCATGTCTGCACGTGGAGAAAGACTTTCCCTTGGGAAGCCGGTTTTTGTCAAACGGGTCCCAGTGCTCTGCTCCTCTCTTTTCACTCCTGCTGCCAGTAGCCCAGGGAGGATGGGAGGGCTTAGAACATGGCTAGGCACTGTGGTTTCTTCCAGAGAAGTGGAGGGCATTTGCTTTACCTTGCCACAACCACTTGTGAAGTGTCTGCACATCAGGAAAACTGTTTCCTTTGGAAGCCGGCTTTTTGCAAAGGGTTCTCTGGGTCGTGGGCCTCGGCTGTCCCTCCGGCTCCCCAAAGCACAGGGACGAGGTGAGGGGCTTAGACCGTGCCTGGGCAATGTTGTTTCTTACACCTGGGTGTGTGGCATTTCGTTGACCTGGCTACTCCCACTTGGGATAGGTTTTCCACAGCAAGCACCTCTTGTTCGTCGGAAGCCGTTTTTGCCCCAGGTCTCCGGGCTGTGTTCGTTGGGGTTGAACTCCTGCTAGCAAAACCGCCGGGATGAGGGAAGGGTTCAGACTGTGCCTGGGCCCTGTGGACTCTTCCAGGTCAGTGTATGGCATTTCCTTCCCCTTGCCACAGGCACCTGGGAGCATGTCTGCACGTGGAGAAAGACTTTCGCGTGGGAAGCCGGTTTTTGTCCAACGGGTCCCAGTGCTCTGCTCCTCTCTTTTCACTCCTGCTGCCAGAAGCCCAGGGAGGATGGGAGGGCTTAGAACATGGCTCGCACTGTGGTTTCTTCCAGAGAAGTGGAGGGCATTTGCATTACCTTGCCACAACCACTTGGGATAGGGTCTGCACCTCAGGAAAACTGTTTCCGTGGGAAGCCGGCTTTTTGCAAAGGGGTCTCAGGGCCATGGGCCTCGGGTGTCCCTCCAGCTCCCCAAAGCACAGGGACGAGGTGAGGGGCTTAGACCATGCCTGGGCAATGTTCTTTCTTACACCTGGGTGTGTGGCATTTCGTTGACCTGGCTACTCCCAGTTGGGATAGGTTTTCCACAGGAAGCACCTCTTGTTCGTCGGAAGCCGTTTTTGCCCCAGGGGTCTCCGGGCTGTGTTCGTTGGGGTTGAACTCCTGCTAGCAAAACCGCTGGGATGAGGGAAGGGTTCAGACTGTGCCTGGGCCCTGTGGTCTCTTCCAGGTCAGTGTATGTCATTTCCTTCCCCTTGCCACAGGCACCTGGGAGCATGTCTGCACGTGGAGAAAGACTTTCCCGTGGGAAGCCGGTTTTTGTCAAACGGGTCCAAGTGCCCTGCTCTTGTCTTTTCACTCCTGCTGCCAGAAGCCCAGGGAGGATGGGAGGGCTTAGAACATGGTTGGGCACTGTGGTTTCTTCCAGAGAAGTGGAGGGCATTTGCTTTTCCTTGCCACAACCACTTGGGATAGGGTGTGCACCAGGGGAAAACTGTTTCTGTGGGAAGCCGGCTTTTTGCAAAGGGGTCTCAATGCCGTTGGCCTCGGCTGTCCCTCCGGCTCCCCAAAGCACAGGGACGAGGTGAAGGGCTTGGACCGTGCCTGGGCAATGTTGTTTCTTATACCTGGGTGTGTGGCATTTTGTTCACCTATCTACCCCACTTGGGATAGGTTTTCCACAGCAAGCACCTCTTGTTCGTCGGAAGCCGTTTTTGCCCCAGGGGTCTCCGGGCTGTGGTCGTTGGGGTTGAACTCCTGCTGGCAAAACCGCCGGGATGAGGGAAGGGTTCAGACTGTGCCTGGGCCCTGTGGTCTCTTCCAGGTCAGTGTATGGCATTTCCTTCCCCTTGCCACAGGCACCTGGGAGCATGTCTGCACGTGGAGAAAGACTTTCCCGTGGGAAGCCGGTTTTTGTCAAACGGGCCCTACTGCCCTGCTCCTCTCTTTTCACTCCTGCTGCCAGAAGCCCAGGGAGGATGGGAGGGCTTAGAACATGGCTCGCACTGTGGTTTCTTCCAGAGAAGTGGAGGGCATTTTCATTACCTTGCCACCACCACTTGGGATAGGGTGTGCACCTCAGGAAAACTGTTTCCGTGGGAAGCCGGCTTTTTGCAAAGGGGACTCAGGGCCGTGGGGCTCGGCTGTCCCTCCGGCTCCCCAAAGCACAGGGACGAGGTGAGGGGCTTAGACCGTGCCTGGGCAATGTTGTTTCTTACACCTGGGTGTGTGGCATTTCGTTGACCTGGCTACTCCCACTTGGGATAGGTTTTCCACAGCAAGCACCTCTTGTTCGTCGGAAGCCGTTTTTGCCCCAGGTCTCCGGGCTGTGTTCGTTGGGGTTGAACTCCTGCTAGCAAAACCGCCGGGATGAGGGAAGGGTTCAGACTGTGCCTGGGCCCTGTGGACTCTTCCAGGTCAGTGTATGGCATTTCCTTCCCCTTGCCACAGGCACCTGGGAGCATGTCTGCACGTGGAGAAAGACTTTCGCGTGGGAAGCCGGTTTTTGTCCAACGGGTCCCAGTGCTCTGCTCCTCTCTTTTCACTCCTGCTGCCAGAAGCCCAGGGAGGATGGGAGGGCTTAGAACATGGCTGGGCACTGTGGTTTCTTCCAGAGAAGTGGAGGGCATTTGCATTACCTTGCCACAACCACTTGGGATAGGGTGTGCACCTCAGGAAAACTGTTGCCGTGGGAAGCCGGCTTTTTGCAAAGGGGACTCAGGGCCATTGGCCTCGGGGGTCCCTCCGTCTCCCCAATGCACAGGGACGAGGTGAGGGGCTTAACCGTGCCTGGGCAATGTTGTTTCTTACATCTGGGTGTGTGGCATTTTGTTGACCTGGCTACACCCACTTGGGATAGGTTTTCCACAGCAAGCACCTCTTGTTCGTCGGAAGCCGTTTTTGCCTCAGGCTCTCCGAGCTGTGTTCGTTGGGGTTGAACTCCTGATAGCAAAACTGCCGGGATGAGGGAAGGGTTCAGACTGTGCCTGGGCCCTGTGGTCTCTTCCAGGTCAGTGTATGGCATTAACTTCACCTTGCCACAGGCACTGGGAAGCATGTCTGCGCGTGGAGAAGGACTTCCTCGTGGGAAGCCGGTTTCTGTCAAAGAGTCCCAGTGCTGTGCTCCTCTCTTTTCTCTCCTGCTGCCAGAAGCCCAGTGAGGAGGGGAGGGCTTAGAACATGGCTGGGCACTGGGGTTTCTTCCAGAGAAGGGGATGGCATTTGCTTTCCCTTGCCACCACCCCTTGGGATAGGGTCTGCACCTCAGGAACGTTGTTTCCTTGGGAAGCCGGCTTTCTGCCCAACGGGCCTCAGGGCCGTGGGCCTCGGGGGTCCCTCCAGATCCCCAAAGCACAGGGACGAGGTGAGGGGCTTAGACCATGCCTGGGCAATGTTGTTTCATCCACCTGGGTGTGTGGCATTTTGTTGACCTGGCTACCCCCTCTTGGGATAGGTTTTCCACAGCAAGAGCATATTGTTTGTCGGAAGCCGTTTGGGCCCCAGGGGGTCTCCGGGCTCTGTTCGTTGGGTTTGAACTCCTGCTCGCAAAACCTCCGGGATGAGGGAAGGGCTCAGACTGTGCCTGGGCCCTGTGGTCTCTTCCAGGTCAGTGTATGGCATTTCTTTCACCTTGCCACAGGCACTGGGGAGAATTTCTGCACGTGGAGAAGGACTTTCCCGTGGGAAGCCGGTTTTTGTCAAACGGGTCCCAGTGCTCTGCTCCTCTCTTTTCACTCCTGCTGCCAGAAGCCCAGGGAGGATGGGAGGACTTAGAACATGGCTGGGCACTGTGGTTTTTTCCAGAGAGGTGGAGGGCATTTGCTTTACCTTGCCACAACCACTTGGGATAGGGTGTGCACCTCAGGAAAACTGTTTCCGTGGGAAGCCGGCTTTTTGCAAAGGGGTCTCAGGACCGTGGGGCTCGGCTGTCCCTCCAGCTCCCCAAAGGTCAGGGACGAGGTGGGTGGCTTAGATCGTGCCTGGGCAGTGTTGTTTCTTACACCTGGGTGTGTGGCATTTCGTTGATCTGGCTACTCCCACTTGGGATAGGTTTTCCACAGCAAGCACCTCTTGTTCGTCGGAAGCCGTTTTTGCCCCAGGGGTCTCCGGGCTGTGTTCGTTGGGGTTAAACTCCTGCTAGCAAAACCGCCGGGATGAGGGAAGGGTTCAGACTGTGCCTGGGTCCTGTGGTCTCTTCCAGGTCAGTGTATGGCATTTCCTTCCCCTTGCCACAGGCACCTGGGAGCATGTCTGCATGTGGAGAAAGACTTTCCCTTGGGAAGCCGGTTTTTGTAAAACGGGTCCCAGTGCTCTGCTCCTCTCTTTTCACTCCTGCTGCCAGAAGCCCAGGGAGGATGGGAGGGCTTAGAACATGGTTGGGCACTGTGGTTTCTTCCAGAGAAGTGGGGGGCATTTGCTTTACCTTGCCACAACCACTTGGGATAGGGTGTGCACCACAGGAAAACTGTTTCTGTGGGAAGCCGGCTTTTTGCAAAGGGGTCTCAATGCCTTTGGCCTCGGCTGTCCCTCCGGCTCCCCAAAGCACAGGGAAGAGGTGAGGGGCTTGGACCGTGCCTGGGCAATGTTGTTTCTTATACCTGGGTGTGTGGCGTTTTGTTCACCTATCTACCCCACTTGGGATAGGTTTTCCACAGCAAGCACCTCTTGTTCGTCGGAAGCCGTTTTTGCCCCAGGGGTCTCCGGGCTGTGTTCGTTGCGGTTGAACTCCTGCTAGCAAAACCGCCGGGATGAGGGAAGTGTTCAGACTGTGCCTGGGCCCTGTGGTCTCCTCCAGGTCAGTGTATGGCATTTCCTTCCCCTTGCCACAGGCACCTGGGAGCATGTCTGCACGTGGAGAAAGACTTTCCCGTGGGAAGCCGGTTTTTGTCAAACGGGCCCTACTGCCCTGCTCCTCTCTTTTCACTCCTGCTGCCAGAAGCCCAGGGAGGATGGGAGGGCTTGGAACATGGCTGGGCACTGTGGTTTCTTCCAGAGAAGTGGAGGGCATTTGCATTACCTTGCCACAACCACTTGGGATAGGGTGTGCACCTCAGGAAAACTGTTTCCGTGGGAAGCCGGCTTTTTGCAAAGGGAACTCAGGGCCGTGTGGCTCGGCTGTCCCTCCGGCTCCCCAAAGCACAGGGACGAGGTGAGGGGCTTAGACCGTGCCTGGGCAATGTTGTTTCTTACACCTGGGTGTGTGGCATTTCGTTGACCTGGCTACTCCCACTTGGGATAGGTTTTCCACAGCAAGCACCTCTTGTTCGTCGGAAGCCGTTTTTGCCCCAGGTCTCCGGGCTGTGTTCGTTGGGGTTGAACTCCTGCTAGCAAAACCGCCGGGATGAGGGAAGGGTTCAGACTGTGCCTGGGCCCTGTGGACTCTTCCAGGTCAGTGTATGTCATTTCCTTCCCCTTGCCACAGGCACCTGGGAGCATGTCTGCACGTGGAGAAAGACTTTCCCGTGGGAAGCCGGTTTTTGTCCAACGGGTCCCAGTGCTCTGCTCCTCTCTTTTCACTCCTGCTGCCAGAAGCCCAGGGAGGATGGGAGGGCTTAGAACATGGCTCGCACTGTGGTTTCTTCCAGAGAAGTGGAGGGCATTTGCATTACCTTGCCACAACCACTTGGGATAGGGTCTGCACCTCAGGAAAACTGTTTCCGTGGGAAGCCGGCTTTTTGCAAAGGGGTCTCAGGGCCATGGGCCTCGGGTGTCCCTCCAGCTCCCCAAAGCACAGGGACGAGGTGAGGGGCTTAGACCATGCCTGGGCAATGTTCTTTCTTACACCTGGGTGTGTGGCATTTCGTTGACCTGGCTACTCCCAGTTGGGATAGGTTTTCCACAGGAAGCACCTCTTGTTCGTCGGAAGCCGTTTTTGCCCCAGGGGTCTCCGGGCTGTGTTCGTTGGGGTTGAACTCCTGCTAGCAAAACCGCTGGGATGAGGGAAGGGTTCAGACTGTGCCTGGGCCCTGTGGTCTCTTCCAGGTCAGTGTATGTCATTTCCTTCCCCTTGCCACAGGCACCTGGGAGCATGTCTGCACGTGGAGAAAGACTTTCCCGTGGGAAGCCGGTTTTTGTCAAACGGGTCCAAGTGCCCTGCTCTTGTCTTTTCACTCCTGCTGCCAGAAGCCCAGGGAGGATGGGAGAGCTTAGAACATGGTTGGGCACTGTGGTTTCTTCCAGAGAAGTGGAGGGCATTTGCTTTTCCTTGCCACAACCACTTGGGATAGGGTGTGCACCAGGGGAAAACTGTTTCTGTGGGAAGCCGGCTTTTTGCAAAGGGGTCTCAATGCCGTTGGCCTCGGCTGTCCCTCCGGCTCCGCAAAGCACAGGGACGAGGTGAGGGGCTTGGACCGTGCCTGGGCAATGTTGTTTCTTATACCTGGGTGTGTGGCATTTTGTTCACCTATCTACCCCACTTGGGATAGGTTTTCCACAGCAAGCACCTCTTGTTCGTCGGAAGCCGTTTTTGCCCCAGGGGTCTCCGGGCTGTGGTCGTTGGGGTTGAACTCCTGCTGGCAAAACCGCCGGGATGAGGGAAGGGTTCAGACTGTGCCTGGGCCCTGTGGTCTCTTCCAGGTCAGTGTATGGCATTTCCTTCCCCTTGCCACAGGCACCTGGGAGCATGTCTGCACGTGGAGAAAGACTTTCCCGTGGGAAGCCGGTTTTTGTCAAACGGGCCCTACTGCCCTGCTCCTCTCTTTTCACTCCTGCTGCCAGAAGCCCAGGGAGGATGGGAGGGCTTAGAACATGGCTCGCACTGTGGTTTCTTCCAGAGAAGTGGAGGGCATTTTCATTACCTTGCCACCACCACTTGGGATAGGGTGTGCACCTCAGGAAAACTGTTTCCGTGGGAAGCCGGCTTTTTGCAAAGGGGACTCAGGGCCGTGGGGCTCGGCTGTCCCTCCGGCTCCCCAAAGCACAGGGACGAGGTGAGGGGCTTAGACCGTGCCTGGGCAATGTTGTTTCTTACACCTGGGTGTGTGGCATTTCGTTGACCTGGCTACTCCCACTTGGGATAGGTTTTCCACAGCAAGCACCTCTTGTTCGTCGGAAGCCGTTTTTGCCCCAGGTCTCCGGGCTGTGTTCGTTGGGGTTGAACTCCTGCTAGCAAAACCGCCGGGATGAGGGAAGGGTTCAGACTGTGCCTGGGCCCTGTGGACTCTTCCAGGTCAGTGTATGGCATTTCCTTCCCCTTGCCACAGGCACCTGGGAGCATGTCTGCACGTGGAGAAAGACTTTCGCGTGCGAAGCCGGTTTTTGTCCAACGGGTCCCAGTGCTCTGCTCCTCTCTTTTCACTCCTGCTGCCAGAAGCCCAGGGAGGATGGGAGGGCTTAGAACATGGCTGGGCACTGTGGTTTCTTCCAGAGAAGTGGAGGGCATTTGCATTACCTTGCCACAACCACTTGGGATAGGGTGTGCACCTCAGGAAAACTGTTTCCGTGGGAAGCCGGCTTTTTGCAAAGGGGACTCAGGGCCATGGGCCTCGGGTGTCCCTCCGTCTCCCCAATGCACAGGGACGAGGTGAGGGGCTTAACCGTGCCTGGGCAATGTTGTTTCTTACATCTGGGTGTGTGGCATTTTGTTGACCTGGCTACACCCACTTGGGATAGGTTTTCCACAGCAAGCACCTCTTGTTCGTCGGAAGCCGTTTTTGCCTCAGGCTCTCCGAGCTGTGTTCGTTGGGGTTGAACTCCTGATAGCAAAACTGCCGGGATGAGGGAAGGGTTCAGACTGTGCCTGGGCCCTGTGGTCTCTTCCAGGTCAGTGTATGGCATTAACTTCACCTTGCCACAGGCACTGGGAAGCATGTCTGCACGTGGAGAAGGACTTCCTCGTGGGAAGCCGGTTTCTGTCAAAGAGTCCCAGTGCTGTGCTCCTCTCTTTTCTCTCCTGCTGCCAGAAGCCCAGTGAGGAGGGGAGGGCTTAGAACATGGCTGGGCACTGGGGTTTCTTCCAGAGAAGGGGATGGCATTTGCTTTCCCTTGCCACCACCCCTTGGGATAGGGTCTGCACCTCAGGAACGTTGTTTCCTTGGGAAGCCGGCTTTCTGCCCAACGGGCCTCAGGGCCGTGGGCCTCGGGGGTCCCTCCAGATCCCCAAAGCACAGGGACGAGGTGAGGGGCTTAGACCATGCCTGGGCAATGTTGTTTCATCCACCTGGGTGTGTGGCATTTTGTTGACCTGGCTACCCCCACTTGGGATAGGTTTTCCACAGCAAGAGCATATTGTTTGTCGGAAGCCGTTTGGGCCCCAGGGGGTCTCCGGGCTCTGTTCGTTGGGTTTGAACTCCTGCTCGCAAAACCTCCGGGATGAGGGAAGGGCTCAGACTGTGCCTGGGCCCTGTGGTCTCTTCCAGGTCAGTGTATGGCATTTCTTTCACCTTGCCACAGGCACTGGGGAGAATTTCTGCACGTGGAGAAGGACTTTCCCGTGGGAAGCCGGTTTTTGTCAAACGGGTCCCAGTGCTCTGCTCCTCTCTTTTCACTCCTGCTGCCAGAAGCCCAGGGAGGATGGGAGGACTTAGAACATGGCTGGGCACTGTGGTTTTTTCCAGAGAGGTGGAGGGCATTTGCTTTATCTTGCCACAACCACTTGGGATAGGGTGTGCACCTCAGGAAAACTGTTTCCGTGGGAAGCCGGCTTTTTGCAAAGGGGTCTCAGGACCGTGGGGCTCGGCTGTCCCTCCAGCTCCCCAAAGCTCAGGGACGAGGTGGGTGGCTTAGATCGTGCCTGGGCAGTGTTGTTTCTTACACCTGGGTGTGTGGCATTTCGTTGACCTGGCTACTCCCACTTGGGATAGGTTTTCCACAGCAAGCACCTCTTGTTCGTCGGAA
Organism: Ursus americanus; assembly: GCF_024610735.1. Lineage (NCBI taxonomy): Eukaryota > Metazoa > Chordata > Mammalia > Carnivora > Ursidae > Ursus > Ursus americanus. The sequence goes on from NW_028273684.1 coordinate 406,718, forward strand.
GCCCTTTTTGCCTCAGGGTCTCCGGGCTGTGTTCGTTGGGGTTGAACTCCTGCTAGCAAAACCGCCGGGATGAGGGAAGAGTTCAGACTGTGCCTGGGCCCTGTGGTCTCTTCCAGGTCAGTGTATGGCATTTCCTTCCCCTTGCCACAGGCACCTGGGAGCATGTCTGCACGTGGAGAAAGACTTTCCCGGTGAAAGCCGGTTTTTGTCAAACGGGTCCCAGTGCTCTGCTCCTCTCTTTTCACTCCTGTTGCTAGAAGCCCAGGGAGGATAGGAGGCCTTAGAACATGGTTGGGCACTGTGGTTTCTTCCAGAGAAGTGGAGGGCATTTGCTTTAACCTTGCCACAACCACTTGGGATAGGGTGTGCACCACAGGAAAACGGTTTCGGTGGGAAGCCAGCTTTTTCAAAGGGGTCTCAGGGCCGTGGGCCTCGGGTGTCCCTCCGGCTCCCCAAAGCACAGGGACGAGTTGTGGGGTTTAGACCGTGCCTGGGCAATGTTGTTTCTTACACCTGGGTGTGTGGCATTTCGTTGACCTGGCTACTCCCACTTGGGATAGGTTTTCCACAGCAAGCACGTTTTGTTCGTCGGAAACCGTTTTTGCCCCAGGGGTCTCCGGGCTGTGTTCGTTGGGGTTGAACTCCTGCTAGCAAAACCGCCAGGATGAGGGAAGGGTTCAGACTGTGCCTGGGCCCTGTGGTCTCTTCCAGGTCAGTGTATGGCATTTCCTTCCCCTTGCCACAGGCACCTGGGAGCATGTCTGCACGTGGAGAAAGACTTTCCCGTGGGAAGCCGGTTTTTGTCAAACGCGTCCCAGTGCTCTGCTCCTCTCTTTTCACTCCTGCTGCCAGAAGCCCAGGGAGGATGGGAGGGCTTAGAACATGGCTGGGCACTGTGGTTTCTTCCAGAGAAGTGGAGGGCATTTGCTTTACCTTGCCACCACCACTTGGGATAGGGTGTGCACCTCAGGAAAACTGTTTCCGTTGGAAACCGGCTTTTTGCAAAGGGGTCTCAGGGCCATGGGCCTCGGGTGTCCCTCCGGCTCCCCAAAGCACAGGGACGAGGTGAGGGGCTTAGACCGTGCCTGGGCAATGTTGTTTCTTACACCTGGGTGTGTGGCATTTCGTTGACCTGGCTACTCCCACTTGGGATAGGTTTTCCACAGCAAGCACCTCTTGTTCGTCGGAAGCCGTTTTTGCCTCAGGCTCTCCGAGCTGTGTTCGTTGGGGTTGAACTCCTGATAGCAAAACTGCCGGGATGAGGGAAGGGTTCAGACTGTGACTGGGCCCTGTGGTCTCTTCCAGGTCAGTGTATGGCATTTCCTTCCCCTTGCCACAGGCACTGGGAAGCATGTCTGCACGTGGAGAAGGACTTCCTCGTGGGAAGCCGGTTTCTGTCAAAGAGTCCCAGTGCTGTGCTCCTCTCTTTTCTCTCCTGCTGCCAGAAGCCCAGTGAGGAGGGGAGGGCTTAGAACATGGCTGGGCACTGGGGTTTCTTCCAGAGAAGGGGATGGCATTTGCTTTCCCTTGCCACCACCCCTTGGGATAGGGTCTGCACCTCAGGAAAGCTGTTTCTTGGGAAGCCGGCTTTCTGCCCCACGGGCCTCAGGGCCGTGGGCCTCGGGGGTCCCTCCAGATCCCCAAAGCACAGGGACGAGGTGAGGGGCTTAGACCATGCCTGGGCAATGTTGTTTCATCCACCTGGGTGTGTGGCATTTTGTTGACCTGGCTACCCCCACTTGGGATAGGTTTTCCACAGCAAGAGCATATTGTTTGTCGGAAGCCGTTTGGGCCCCAGGGGGTCTCCGGGCTCTGTTCGTTGGGATTGAACTCCTGCTAGCAAAACCTCCGGGATGAGGGAAGGGCTGGCACTGTGCCTGGGCCCTGTGGTCTCTTCCAGGTCAGTGTATGGCATTTCCTTCCCCTTGCCACAGGCACCTAGGAGCATGTCTGCACGTGGAGAAAGACTTTCCCGTGGGAAGCCGGTTTTTGTCAAACGGGCCCTACTGCCCTGCTCCTCTCTTTTCACTCCTGCTGCCAGAAGCCCAGGGAGGATGGGAGGACTTAGAACATGGCTGGGCAATGTGGTTTTTTCCAGAGAGGTGGAGGGCATTTGCTTTACTTTGCCACAACCACTTGGGATAGGGTGTGCACCTCAGGAAAACTGTTTCCGTGGGAAGCCGGCTTTTTGCAAAGGGGTCTCAGGACCGTGGGGTTCGGCTGTCCCTCCAGCTCCCCAAAGCTCAGGGACGAGGTGGGTGGCTTAGATCGTGCCTGGGCAGTGTTGTTTCTTACACCTGGGTGTGTGGCATTTCGTTGACCTGGCTACTCCCACTTGGGATAGGTTTTCCACAGCAAGCACCTCTTGTTCGTCGGAAGCCGTTTTTGCCCCAGGGGTCTCCGGGCTGTGTTCGTTGGGGTTAAACTCCTGCTAGCAAAACCGCCGGGATGAGGGAAGGGTTCAGACTGTGCCTGGGCCCTGTGGTCTCTTCCAGGTCAGTGTATGGCATTTCCTTCCCCTTGCCACAGGCACCTGGGAGCATGTCTGCACGTGGAGAAAGACTTTCCCTTGGGAAGCCGGTTTTTGTCAAACGGGTCCCAGTGCTCTGCTCCTCTCTTTTCACTCCTGCTGCCAGTAGCCCAGGGAGGATGGGAGGGCTTAGAACATGGCTGGGCACAGTGGTTTCTTCCATAGAAGTGGAGGGCATTTGCATTACCTTGCCACAACCACTTGGGATAGGGTGTGCACCTCAGGAAAACTGTTTCCGTGGGAAGCCGGCTTTTTGCAAAGGGGTCTCAGGGCCGTGGCCCTCGGCTGTCACTCCAGCTCCCCAAAGCACAGGGACGAGGTGAGGGGCTTAGACCGTGCCTGGGCAATGTTGTTTCTTACACCTGGGTGTGTGGCATTTCGTTGACCTGGCTACTCCCACTTGGGATAGGTTTTCCACAGCAAGCACCTCTTGTTTGTCGGAAGCCGTTTTTGCCCCAGGGGTCTCCGGGCTGAGTTCGTTGGGGTTGAACTCCTGCTGTCAAAACCGCCGGGATGAGGGAAGGGTTCAGACTGTGCCTGGGCCCTGTGGTCTCTTCCAGGTCAGTGTATGTCATTTCCTTCCCCTTGCCACAGGCACCTGGGAGCATGTCTGCACGTGGAGAAAGACTTTCCCGTGGGAAGCCGGTTTTTGTCAAACGGGTCCAAGTGCCCTGCTCTTGTCTTTTCACTCCTGCTGCCAGAAGCCCAGGGAGGATGGGAGGGCTTAGAACATGGTTGGGCACTGTGGTTTCTTCCAGAGAAGTGGAGGGCATTTGCTTTTCCTTGCCACAACCACTTGGGATAGGGTGTGCACCAGGGGAAAACTGTTTCTGTGGGAAGCCGGCTTTTTGCAAAGGGGTCTCAATGCCGTTGGCCTCGGCTGTCCCTCCGGCTCCCCAAAGCACAGGGACGAGGTGAGGGGCTTGGACCGTGCCTGGGCAATGTTGTTTCTTATACCTGGGTGTGTGGCATTTTGTTCACCTATCTACCCCACTTGGGATAGGTTTTCCACAGCAAGCACCTCTTGTTCCTCGGAAGCCGTTTTTGCCCCAGGGGTCTCCGGGCTGTGGTCGTTGGGGTTGAACTCCTGCTGGCAAAACCGCCAGGATGAGGGAAGGGTTCAGACTGTGCCTGGGCCCTGTGGTCTCTTCCAGGTCAGTGTATGGCATTTCCTTCCCCTTGCCACAGGCACCTGGGAGCATGTCTGCACGTGGAGAAAGACTTTCCCGTGGGAAGCCGGTTTTTGTCAAACGGGCCCTACTGCCCTGCTCCTCTCTTTTCACTCCTGCTGCCAGAAGCCCAGGGAGGATGGGAGGGCTTAGAACATGGCTCGCACTGTGGTTTCTTCCAGAGAAGTGGAGGGCATTTTCATTACCTTGCCACCACCACTTGGGATAGGGTGTGCACCTCAGGAAAACTGTTTCCGTGGGAAGCCGGCTTTTTGCAAAGGGGACTCAGGGCCGTGGGGCTCGGCTGTCCCTCCGGCTCCCCAAAGCACAGGGACGAGGTGAGGGGCTTAGACCGTGCCTGGGCAATGTTGTTTCTTACACCTGGGTGTGTGGCATTTCGTTGACCTGGCTACTCCTACTTGGGATAGGTTTTCCACAGCAAGCACCTCTTGTTCGTCGGAAGCCGTTTTTGCCCCAGGTCTCCGGGCTGTGTTCGTTGGGGTTGAACTCCTGCTAGCAAAACCGCCGGGATGAGGGAAGGGTTCAGACTGTGCCTGGGCCCTGTGGACTCTTCCAGGTCAGTGTATGGCATTTCCTTCCCCTTGCCACAGGCACCTGGGAGCATGTCTGCACGTGGAGAAAGACTTTCGCGTGGGAAGCCGGTTTTTGTCCAACGGGTCCCAGTGCTCTGCTCCTCTCTTTTCACTCCTGCTGCCAGAAGCCCAGGGAGGATGGGAGGGCTTAGAACATGGCTGGGCACTGTGGTTTCTTCCAGAGAAGTGGAGGGCATTTGCATTACCTTGCCACAACCACTTGGGATAGGGTGTGCACCTCAGGAAAACTGTTTCCGTGGGAAGCCGGCTTTTTGCAAAGGGGACTCAGGGCCATTGGCCTCGGGTGTCCCTCCGTCTCCCCAATGCACAGGGACGAGGTGAGGGGCTTAACCGTGCCTGGGCAATGTTGTTTCTTACATCTGGGTGTGTGGCATTTTGTTGACCTGGCTACACCCACTTGGGATAGGTTTTCCACAGCAAGCACCTCTTGTTCGTCGGAAGCCGTTTTTGCCTCAGGCTCTCCGAGCTGTGTTCGTTGGGGTTGAACTCCTGATAGCAAAACTGCCGGGATGAGGGAAGGGTTCAGACTGTGCCTGGGCCCTGTGGTCTCTTCCAGGTCAGTGTATGGCATTAACTTCACCTTGCCACAGGCACTGGGAAGCATGTCTGCACGTGGAGAAGGACTTCCTCGTGGGAAGCCGGTTTCTGTCAAAGAGTCCCAGTGCTGTGCTCCTCTCTTTTCTCTCCTGCTGCCAGAAGCCCAGTGAGGAGGGGAGGGCTTAGAACATGGCTGGGCACTGGGGTTTCTTCCAGAGAAGGGGATGGCATTTGCTTTCCCTTGCCACCACCCCTTGGGATAGGGTCTGCACCTCAGGAACGTTGTTTCCTTGGGAAGCCGGCTTTCTGCCCAACGGGCCTCAGGGCCGTGGGCCTCGGGGGTCCCTCCAGATCCCCAAAGCACAGGGACGAGGTGAGGGGCTTAGACCATGCCTGGGCAATGTTGTTTCATCCACCTGGGTGTGTGGCATTTTGTTGACCTGGCTACCCCCACTTGGGATAGGTTTTCCACAGCAAGAGCATATTGTTTGTCGGAAGCCGTTTGGGCCCCAGGGGGTCTCCGGGCTCTGTTCGTTGGGTTTGAACTCCTGCTCGCAAAACCTCCGGGATGAGGGAAGGGCTCAGACTGTGCCTGGGCCCTGTGGTCTCTTCCAGGTCAGTGTATGGCATTTCTTTCACCTTGCCACAGGCACTGGGGAGAATTTCTGCACGTGGAGAAGGACTTTCCCGTGGGAAGCCGGTTTTTGTCAAACGGGTCCCAGTGCTCTGCTCCTCTCTTTTCACTCCTGCTGCCAGAAGCCCAGGGAGGATGGGAGGACTTAGAACATGGCTGGGCACTGTGGTTTTTTCCAGAGAGGTGGAGGGCATTTGCTTTACCTTGCCACAACCACTTGGGATAGGGTGTGCACCTCAGGAAAACTGTTTCCGTGGGAAGCCGGCTTTTTGCAAAGGGGTCTCAGGACCGTGGGGCTCGGCTGTCCCTCCAGCTCCCCAAAGCTCAGGGACGAGGTGGGTGGCTTAGATCGTGCCTGGGCAGTGTTGTTTCTTACACCTGGGTGTGTGGCATTTCGTTGACCTGGCTACTCCCACTTGGGATAGGTTTTCCACAGCAAGCACCTCTTGTTCGTCGGAAGCCCTTTTTGCCTCAGGGTCTCCGGGCTGTGTTCGTTGGGGTTGAACTCCTGCTAGCAAAACCGCCGGGATGAGGGAAGGGTTCAGACTGTGCCTGGGCCCTGTGGTCTCTTCCAGGTCAGTGTATGGCATTTCCTTCCCCTTGCCACAGGCACCTGGGAGCATGTCTGCACGTGGAGAAAGACTTTCCCGGTGAAAGCCGGTTTTTGTCAAACGGGTCCCAGTGCTCTGCTCCTCTCTTTTCACTCCTGTTGCTAGAAGCCCAGGGAGGATAGGAGGCCTTAGAACATGGTTGGGCACTGTGGTTTCTTCCAGAGAAGTGGAGGGCATTTGCTTTAACCTTGCCACAACCACTTGGGATAGGGTGTGCACCACAGGAAAACGGTTTCGGTGGGAAGCCAGCTTTTTCAAAGGGGTCTCAGGGCCGTGGGCCTCGGGTGTCCCTCCGGCTCCCCAAAGCACAGGGACGAGTTGTGGGGTTTAGACCGTGCCTGGGCAATGTTGTTTCTTACACCTGGGTGTGTGGCATTTCGTTGACCTGGCTACTCCCACTTGGGATAGGTTTTCCACAGCAAGCACGTTTTGTTCGTCGGAAACCGTTTTTGCCCCAGGGGTCTCCGGGCTGTGTTCGTTGGGGTTGAACTCCTGCTAGCAAAACCGCCGGGATGAGGGAAGGGTTCAGACTGTGCCTGGGCCCTGTGGTCTCTTCCAGGTCAGTGTATGGCATTTCCTTCCCCTTGCCACAGGCACCTGGGAGCATGTCTGCACTTGGAGAAAGACTTTCCCGTGGGAAGCCGGTTTTTGTCAAACGGGTCCCAGTGCCCTGCTCCTCTCTTTTCACTCCTGCTGCCAGAAGCCCAGGGAGGATGGGAGGGCTTAGAACATGGCAGGGCACTGTGGTTTCTTCCAGAGAAGTGGAGGGCATTTGCATTACCTTGCCACTACCACTTGGGATAGTGTCTGCACCTCAGGAAAACTGTTTCAGTGGGAAGCCGGCTATTTGCAAAGGGGTCTCAGGGCCGTGGGGCTCGGCTGTCCCTCCGGATCCCCAAAGCACAGGGACGAGGTGAGTCACTTTTACCGTGCCTGGGCAATGTTGTTTCTTACACCTGGGTGTGTGGCATTTTGTTGACCTGGCTACCCCCACTTGGGATAGGTTTTCCACAGCAAGCACCTCTTGTTCGACTGAAGCCGTTTTTGCCTCAGGGTCTCCGGGATGTGTTCGTTGGGGTTGAACTCCTGCTAGCAAAACTGCCGGGATGAGGGAAGGGTTCAGACTGTGTCTGGGTCCTGTGGTCTCTTCCAGGTCAGTGTATGGCATTTCCTTCCCCTTGCCACAGGCACCTGGGAGCATGTCTGCACGTGGAGAAAGACTGTCCCGTGGGAAGCCGGTTTTTGTCAAACGGATCCCAGTGCCCTGCTCCTCTCTTTTCACTCCTGTTGCCAGAAGCCCTGGGAGGATGGGAGGGCTTAGAACATGGCTGGGCACTGTGGTTTCTTCCTGAAAAGTGGAGGGCATTTGCTTTACCTTGCCACAACCACTTGTGAGAGGGTCTGCACCTCAGGAAAACTGTTTCCGTGGGAAGCCGGCTTTTTGCTAAGGGGTCTCAGGGCCGTGGGCCTCGGGTGTCCTTCCGGCTCCCCAAAGCACAGGGACGAGGTGAGGGGCTTAACCGTGCCTGGGCAATGTTGTTTCTTACATCTGGGTGTGTGGCATTTTGTTGACCTGGCTACACCCACTTGGGATAGGTTTTCCACAGCAAGCACCTCTTGTTCGTCGGAAGCCGTTTTTGCCTCAGGCTCTCCGAGCTGTGTTCGTTGGGGTTGAACTCCTGATAGCAAAACTGCCGGGATGAGGGAAGGGTTCAGACTGTGCCTGGGCCCTGTGGTCTCTTCCAGGTCAGTGTATGGCATTAACTTCACCTTGCCACAGGCACTGGGAAGCATGTCTGCACGTGGAGAAGGACTTCCTCGTGGGAAGCCGGTTTCTGTCAAAGAGTCCCAGTGCTGTGCTCCTCTCTTTTCTCTCCTGCTGCCAGAAGCCCAGTGAGGAGGGGAGGGCTTAGAACATGGCTGGGCACTGGGGTTTCTTCCAGAGAAGGGGATGGCATTTGCTTTCCCTTGCCACCACCCCTTGGGATAGGGTCTGCACCTCAGGAACGTTGTTTCCTTGGGAAGCCGGCTTTCTGCCCAACGGGCCTCAGGGCCGTGGGCCTCGGGGGTCCCTCCAGATCCCCAAAGCACAGGGACGAGGTGAGGGGCTTAGACCATGCCTGGGCAATGTTGTTTCATCCACCTGGGTGTGTGGCATTTTGTTGACCTGGCTACCCCCACTTGGGATAGGTTTTCCACAGCAAGAGCATATTGTTTGTCGGAAGCCGTTTGGGCCCCAGGGTGTCTCCGGGCTCTGTTCGTTGGGTTTGAACTCCTGCTCGCAAAACCTCCGGGATGAGGGAAGGGCTCAGACTGTGCCTGGGCCCTGTGGTCTCTTCCAGGTCAGTGTATGGCATTTCTTTCACCTTGCCACAGGCACTGGGGAGAATTTCTGCACGTGGAGAAGGACTTTCCCGTGGGAAGCCGGTTTTTGTCAAACGGGTCCCAGTGCTCTGCTCCTCTCTTTTCACTCCTGCTGCCAGAAGCCCAGGGAGGATGGGAGGACTTAGAACATGGCTGGGCACTGTGGTTTTTTCCAGAGAGGTGGAGGGCATTTGCTTTACCTTGCCACAACCACTTGGGATAGGGTGTGCACCTCAGGAAAACTGTTTCCGTGGGAAGCCGGCTTTTTGCAAAGGGGTCTCAGGACCGTGGGGCTCGGCTGTCCCTCCAGCTCCCCAAAGCTCAGGGACGAGGTGGGTGGCTTAGATCGTGCCTGGGCAGTGTTGTTTCTTACACCTGGGTGTGTGGCATTTCGTTGACCTGGCTACTCCCACTTGGGATAGGTTTTCCACAGCAAGCACCTCTTGTTCGTCGGAAGCCCTTTTTGCCTCAGGGTCTCCGGGCTGTGTTCGTTGGGGTTGAACTCCTGCTAGCAAAACCGCCGGGATGAGGGAAGGGTTCAGACTGTGCCTGGGCCCTGTGGTCTCTTCCAGGTCAGTGTATGGCATTTCCTTCCCCTTGCCACAGGCACCTGGGAGCATGTCTGCACGTGGAGAAAGACTTTCCCGGTGAAAGCCGGTTTTTGTCAAACGGGTCCCAGTGCTCTGCTCCTCTCTTTTCACTCCTGTTGCTAGAAGCCCAGGGAGGATAGGAGGCCTTAGAACATGGTTGGGCACTGTGGTTTCTTCCAGAGAAGTGGAGGGCATTTGCTTTAACCTTGCCACAACCACTTGGGATAGGGTGTGCACCACAGGAAAACGGTTTCGGTGGGAAGCCAGCTTTTTCAAAGGGGTCTCAGGGCCGTGGGCCTCGGGTGTCCTTCCGGCTCCCCAAAGCACAGGGACGAGGTGAGGGGCTTGGACCGTACCTGGGCAATGTTGTTTCTTACACCTGGGTGTGTGGCATTTCGTTGACCTGGCTACTCCCACTTGGGATAGGTTTTCCACAGCAAGCACCTCTTGTTCATTGCAAGCTGTTTTTGCCCCAGGGGTCTCCGGGCTGTGTTCGTTGGGGTTGAACTCCTGCTAGCAAAATCACCGGGATGAGGGAAGGGTTCAGACTGTGCCTGGGCCCTGTGGTCTCTTCCAGGTCAGTGTATGGCATTTCCTTCCCCTTGCCACAGGAACCTGGGAGCATGTCTGCACGTGGAGAAAGACTTTCCCGTGGGATGCCGGTTTTTGTCAAACGGGTCCCAGTGCTCTGCTCCTCTCTTTTCACTCCTGCTGCCAGAAGCCCAGGGAGGATGGGAGGGCTTAGAACATGGCTGGGCACTGTGGTTTCTTCCAGAGAAGTGGAGGGCATTTGCTTTACCTTGCCACAACCACTTGGGATATGGTCTGAACCTCAGGAAAACTGTTTCCATGGGAAGCCGGCTTTTTGCAAAGGGGTCTCAGGGCCGTGGGGCTCGGCTGTCCCTCCGGCTCCCCAAAGCACAGGGACGAGGTGAGTCGCTTAGACCGTGACTGGGCAATGTGGTTTCTTACACCTGGGTGTGTGGCATTTCGTTGACCTGGCTACTCCCACTTGGGATAGGTTTTCCACAGCAAGCACCTCTTGTTCGTCGGAAGCCGTTTTTGCCCCAGGGGTCTCCGGGCTGTGTTCATTGGGGTTGAACTCCTGCTAGCAAAACCGCCGGGATGAGGGAAGGGTTCAGACTGTGCCTGGGCCCTGTGGTCTCTTCCAGGTCAGTGTATGGCATTTCCTTCCCCTTGCCACAGGCACCTGGGAGCATGTTTGCACGTGGAGAAAGTCTTTCCCTTGCAAACCCGGTTTTTGTCAAACTGGTCCCAGTGCTCTGCTCCTCTCTTTTCACTCCTGCTGCCAGAAGCCCAGGGAGGATGGGAGGGCTTAGAACATGGCTGGGCACTGTGGTTTCTTCCAGAGAAGTGGAGGGCATTTGCTTTACCTTGCCACAACCACTTGGGAGAGGGTCTGTACCTCAGGAAAACTGTTTCCGTGGGAAGCCGGCTTTTTGCAAAGGGGTCTCAGGGTCGTGGGCCTCGGGGGTCCCTCCGGCTCCCCAAAGGACAGAGACGAGGTGAGGTACTTAGACCATGCCTGGGCCATGTTGTTTCTTCCACCTGGTGTGTGGCATTTTGTTGACCTGGCTACCCCCACTTGGGATAGGTTTTCCACAGCAAGAGCATATTGCTCGTCGGAAGCCGTTTGGGCCACAGGGGGTCTCCGGGCTGTGTTCCTTGGGGTTGAACTCCTGCTAGCAAAACCGTCGGGATGAGGGAAGGGCTCAGACTGTTCCTGGGCCCTGTGGTCTCTTCCAGGTTAGTGTATGGCATTTCTTTCACCTTACCACAGGCACTGGGGAGCATGTCTGCACGTGGAGAAGGACTTTCTCGTAGGAAGCCGGTTTCTGTCAAAGGGTCCCAGTGCTGTGCTCCTCTCTTTTCACTCCTGCTGCCAGAAGCCCAGGGAAGAGGGGAGGGCTTAGAACATTCCTGGGCACTGGAGTTTCTTTCAGAGAAGGGGATGGCATTTGCTTTCCCTTGCCACCACCCCTTGGGATAGGGTCTGCACCTCAGGAAAGCTGTTTCCGTGGGAAGCCAGCTTTCTGCCCAACGGGCCTCAGGGCCGTGGGCCTCGGGGGTCCCTCCGGCTCCCCAAAGCACAGAGAGGAGGTGAGGGACTTAGACCATGCCTGGGCCATGTTGTTTCTTCCGCCTGGGTGTGTGGCATTTTGTTGACCTGGCTACTCACATTTGCATATGTTTTCCAGAGCAAGCACCTATTGTTCCTCAGAAGCAGTTTTTGCCCCAGGGGTCTCCGGGCAGTGTTCCTTGGGCTTGAACTCCTGCTAGCTAAACTGCTGGGATGAGGGAAGGGCTCAGACTGTGCCTGGGCCCTGTGGTCTCTTCCAGGTAAGTGCATGGCATTTCCTTCACCTTGCCACAGGCACTGGGAAGCATGTCTGCACGTGGAGAAGGACTTCCTCGTGGGAAGCCCGTTTCTGTCAAAGGGTCCCAGTGCTGTGCTCCTCTCTTTTCTCTCCTGCTGCCAGAAGCCCAGGGAGGATGGGAGGGCTTAGAACATGGCTGGGCACTGTGGTTTCTTCCAGACAAGTGGAGGGCATTTGCATTACCTTGCCACAACCACTTGGGATAGGGTGTGCACCTCAGGAAAACTGTCTCTGTGGGAAGCCGGCTTTTTGCAAAGGGGTCTCAGTGCCGTGGGCCTCGGGTGTCCCTCCGGCTCCCCAAAGCACAGGGATGAGGTGAGGAGCTTAGACCGTGCCTGGGCAATGTTGTTTCTTACACCTGGGTGTGTGGCATTTTGTTGACCTGGCTACCCCCACTTGGGATAGGTTTTCCACAGCAAGCACCTCTTTTTCGTCGGAAGCCGTTTTTGCCTCAGGGTCTCCGGGCTGTGTTCGTTGGGGTTGAACTCCTGCTAGCAAAACCGCCAGGATGAGGGAAGGGTTCAGACTGTGCCTGGGCCCTGTGGTCTCTTCCAGGTCAGTGTATGGCATTTCCTTCCCCTTGCCACAGGCACCTGGGAGCATGTCTGCACGTGGAGAAAGACTTTCCCGTGGGAAGCCGGTTTTTGTCAAACGCGTCCCAGTGCTCTGCTCCTCTCTTTTCACTCCTGCTGCCAGAAGCCCAGGGAGGATGGGAGGGCTTAGAACATGGCTGGGCACTGTGGTTTCTTCCAGAGAAGTGGAGGGCATTTGCTTTACCTTGCCACCACCACTTGGGATAGGGTGTGCACCTCAGGAAAACTGTTTCCGTGGGAAACCGGCTTTTTGCAAAGGGGTCTCAGGGCCATGGGCCTCGGGTGTCCCTCCGGCTCCCCAAAGCACAGGGACGAGGTGAGGGGCTTAGACCGTGCCTGGGCAATGTTGTTTCTTACACCTGGGTGTGTGGCATTTTGTTGACCTGGCTACTCCCACTTGGGATAGGTTTTCCACAGCAAGCACCTCTTGTTCGTCGGAAGCCGTTTTTGCCTCAGGCTCTCCGAGCTGTGTTCGTTGGGGTTGAACTCCTGATAGCAAAACTGCCGGGATGAGGGAAGGGTTCAGACTGTGACTGGGCCCTGTGGTCTCTTCCAGGTCAGTGTATGGCATTTCCTTCACCTTGCCACAGGCACTGGGAAGCATGTCTGCACGTGGAGAAGGACTTCCTCGTGGGAAGCCGGTTTCTGTCAAAGAGTCCCAGTGCTGTGCTCCTCTCTTGTCTCTCCTGCTGCCAGAAGCCCAGTGAGGAGGGGAGGGCTTAGAACATGGCTGGGCACTGGGGTTTCTTCCAGAGAAGGGGATGGCATTTGCTTTCCCTTGCCACCACCCCTTGGGATAGGGTCTGCACCTCAGGAAAGCTGTTTCCTTGGGAAGCCGGCTTTCTGCCCCACGGGCCTCAGGGCCGTGGGCCTCGGGGGTCCCTCCAGATCCCCAAAGCACAGGGACGAGGTGAGGGGCTTAGACCATGCCTGGGCAATGTTGTTTCATCCACCTGGGTGTGTGGCATTTTGTTGACCTGGCTACCCCCACTTGGGATAGGTTTTCCACAGCAAGAGCATGTTGTTTGTCGGAAGCCGTTTGGGCCCCAGGGGGTCTCCGGGCTCTGTTCGTTGGGTTTGAACTCCTGCTAGCAAAACCTCCGGGATGAGGGAAGGGCTGGCACTGTGCCTGGGCCCTGTGGTCTCTTCCAGGTCAGTGTATGGCATTTCCTTCCCCTTGCCACAGGCACCTAGGAGCATGTCTGCACGTGGAGAAAGACTTTCCCGTGGGAAGCCGGTTTTTGTCAAACGGGCCCTACTGCCCTGCTCCTCTCTTTTCACTCCTGCTGCCAGAAGCCCAGGGAGGATGGGAGGACTTAGAACATGGCTGGGCACTGTGGTTTTTTCCAGAGAGGTGGAGGGCATTTGCTTTACCTTGCCACAACCACTTGGGATAGGGTGTGCACCTCAGGAAAACTGTTTCCGTGGGAAGCCGGCTTTTTGCAAAGGGGTCTCAGGACCGTGGGGCTCGGCTGTCCCTCCAGCTCCCCAAAGCTCAGGGACGAGGTGGGTGGCTTAGATCGTGCCTGGGCAGTGTTGTTTCTTACACCTGGGTGTGTGGCATTTCGTTGACCTGGCTACTCCCACTTGGGATAGGTTTTCCACAGCAAGCACCTCTTGTTCGTCGGAAGCCGTTTTTGCCCCAGGGGTCTCCGGGCTGTGTTCGTTGGGGTTAAACTCCTGCTAGCAAAACCGCCGGGATGAGGGAAGGGTTCAGACTGTGCCTGGGCCCTGTGGTCTCTTCCAGGTCAGTGTATGGCATTTCCTTCCCCTTGCCACAGGCACCTGGGAGCATGTCTGCACGTGGAGAAAGACTTTCCCTTGGGAAGCCGGTTTTTGTCAAACGGGTCCCAGTGCTCTGCTCCTCTCTTTTCACTCCTGCTGCCAGTAGCCCAGGGAGGATGGGAGGGCTTAGAACATGGCTGGGCACTGTGGTTTCTTCCAGAGAAGTGGAGGGCATTTGCATTACCTTGCCACAACCACTTGGGATAGGGTGTGCACCTCAGGAAAACTGTTTCCGTGGGAAGCCGGCTTTTTGCAAAGGGGTCTCAGGGCCGTGGCCCTCGGCTGTCACTCCAGCTCCCCAAAGCACAGGGACGAGGTGAGGGGCTTAGACCGTGCCTGGGCAATGTTGTTTCTTACACCTGGGTGTGTGGCATTTCGTTGACCTGGCTACTCCCACTTGGGATAGGTTTTCCACAGCAAGCACCTCTTGTTCGTCGGAAGCCGTTTTTGCCCCAGGGGTCTCCGGGCTGTGTTCGTTGGGGTTGAACTCCTGCTGTCAAAACCGCCGGGATGAGGGAAGGGTTCAGACTGTGCCTGGGCCCTGTGGTCTCTTCCAGGTCAGTGTATGGCATTTCCTTCCCCTTGCCACAGGCACCTGGGAGCATGTCTGCACGTGGAGAAAGACTTTCCCATGGGAAGCCGGTTTTTGTCAAACGGGTCCCAGTGCTCTGCTCCTCTCTTTTCACTCCTGCTGCCAGAAGCCCAGGGAGGATGGGAGGGCTTAGAACATGGCTGGGCACTGTGGTTTCTTCCAGAGAAGTGGAGGGCATTTGCTTTACCTTGCCACAACCACTTGTGAGAGGGTCTGTACATCAGGAAAACTGTTTCCGTGGGAAGCCGGCTTTTTGCAAAGGGTTCTCTGGGTCGTGTGCCTCGGGTGTCCCTCCGGCTCCCCAAAGCACAGGGACGAGGTGAGGGGCTTAGACCATGCCTGGGCAATGTTGTTTCTTACACCTTGGTGTGTGGCATTTTGTTGACCTGGCTACCCCCACTTGGGATAGGTTTTCCACAGCAAGCACCTCTTGTTCGTCGGAAGCCGTTTTTGCCCCAGGTCTCCGGGCTGTATTCGTTGGGGTTGAACTCCTGCTAGCAAAACCGCCGGGATGAGGGAAGGGTTCAGACTGTGCCTGGGCCCTGTGGTCTCTTCCAGGTGAGTGTATGGCATTTCCTTCCCCTTGCCACAGGCACCTGGGAGCATGTCTGCACGTGGAGAAAGACTTTCCCGTGGGAAGCCGGTTTTTGTCAAACGGGTCCAAGTGCCCTGCTCTTGTCTTTTCACTCCTGCTGCCAGAAGCCCAGGGAGGATGGGAGGGCTTAGAACATGGTTGGGCACTGTGGTTTCTTCCAGAGAAGTGGGGGGCATTTGCTTTACCTTGCCACAACCACTTGGGATAGGGGGTGCACCACAGGAAAACTGTTTCTGTGGGAAGCCGCCTTTTTGCAAAGGGGTCTCAATGCCGTTGGCCTCGGCTGTCCCTCCGGCTCCCCAAAGCACAGGGACGAGGTGAGGGGCTTGGACCGTGCCTGGGCAATGTTGTTTCTTATACCTGGGTGTGTGGCGTTTTCTTCACCTATGTACCCCACTTGGGATAGGTTTTCCACAGCAAGCACCTCTTGTTCGTCGGAAGCCGTTTTTGCCCCAGGGGTCTCCGGGCTTTGTTCGTTGGGGTTGAACTCCTACTAGCAAAACCGCCGGGATAAGGGAAGGGTTCAGACTGTGCCTGGGCCCTGTGGTCTCTTCCAGGTGAGTGTATGGCATTTCCTTCCCCTTGCCACAGTCACCTGGGAGCATGTCTGCACGTGGAGAAAGACTTTCCCGTGGGAAGCCGGTTTTTGTCAAACGGGTCCAAGTGCCCTGCTCTTGTCTTTTCACTCCTGCTGCCAGAAGCCCAGGGAGGATGGGAGGGCTTAGAACATGGTTGGGCACTGTGGTTTCTTCCAGAGAAGTGGGGGGCATTTGCTTTACCTTGCCACAACCACTTGGGATAGGGTGTGCACCACAGGAAAACTGTTTCTGTGGGAAGCCGGCTTTTTGCAAACGGGTCTCAATGCCGTTGGCCTCGGCTGTCCCTCCGGCTCCCCAAAGCACAGGGACGAGGTGAGGGGCTTGGACCGTGCCTGGGCAATGTTGTTTCTTATACCTGGTGTGTGGCGTTTTGTTCACCTATCTACCCCACTTGGGATAGGTTTTCCACAGCAAGCACCTCTTGTTCGTCGGAAGCCGTTTTTGCCCCAGGGATCTCCGGGCTGTGTTCGTTGCGGTTGAACTCCTGCTAGCAAAACCGCCGGGATGAGGGAAGTGTTCAGACTGTGCCTGGGCCCTGTGGTCTCTTCCAGGTCAGTGTATGGCATTTCCTTCCCCTTGCCACAGGCACCTGGGAGCATGTCTGCACGTGGAGAAAGACTTTCCCGTGGGAAGCCGGTTTTTGTCAAACGGGCCCTACTGCCCTGCTCCTCTCTTTTCACTCCTGCTGCCAGAAGCCCAGGGAGGATGGGAGGGCTTAGAACATGGCTCGCACTGTGGTTTCTTCCAGAGAAGTGGAGGGCATTTGCATTACCTTGCCACAACCACTTGGGATAGGGTGTGCACCTCAGGAAAACTGTTTCCGTGGGAAGCCGGCTTTTTGCAAAGGGGACTCAGGACCGTGGGGCTCGGCTGTCCCTCCGGCTCCCCAATGCACAGGGACGAGGTGAGAGGCTTAGACCGTGCCAGGGCAATGTTGTTTCTTAGACCTGGGTGTGTGGCATTTCGTTGACCTGGCTACTCCCACTTGGGATAGGTTTTCCACAGCAAGCACCTCTTGTTCGTCGGAAGCCGTTTTTGCCCCAGGTCTCCGGGCTGTGTTCGTTGGGGTTGAACTCCTGCTAGCAAAACCGCCGGGATGAGGGAAGGGTTCAGACTGTGCCTGGTCCCTGTGGACTCTTCCAGGTCAGTGTATGGCATTTCCTTCCCCTTGCCACAGGAACCTGGGAGCATGTCTGCACGTGGAGAAAGACTTTCACGTGGGAAGCCGGTTTTTGTCCAACGGGTCCCAGTGCTCTGCTCCTCTCTTTTCACTCCTGCTGCCAGAAGCCCAGGGAGGATGGGAGGGCTTAGAACATGGCTCGCACTGTGGTTTCTTCCAGAGAAGTGGAGGGCATTTGCATTACCTTGCCACAACCACTTGGGATAGGGTCTGCACCTCAGGAAAACTGTTTCCGTGGGAAGCCGGCTTTTTGCAAAGGGGTCTCAGGGCCATGGGCCTCGGGTGTCCCTCCAGCTCCCCAAACACAGGGACGAGGTGAGGGGCTTAGACCATGCCTGGGCAATGTGGTTTCTTACACCTGGGTGTGTGGCATTTCGTTGACCTGGCTACTCCCACTTGGGATAGGTTTTCCACAGGAAGCACCTCTTGTTCGTCGGAAGCCGTTTTTGCCCCAGGGGTCTCCGGGCTGTGTTCGTTGGGGTTGAACTCCTGCTAGCAAAACCGCTGGGATGAGGGAAGGGTTCAGACTGTGCCTGGACCCTGTGGTCTCTTCCAGGTCAGTGTATGGCATTTCCTTCCCCTTGCCACAGGCACCTGGGAGCATGTCTGCACGTGGAGAAAGACTTTCCCTTGGGAAGCCGGTTTTTGTCAAACGGGTCCCAGTGCTCTGATCCTCTCTTTTCACTCCTGCTGCCAGAAGCCCAGGGAGGATGGGAGGGCTTAGAACATGGCTGGGCACTGTGGTTTCTTCCAGAGAAGTGGAGGGCATTTGCATTACCTTGCCACAACCACTTGGGATAGGGTCTGCACCTCAGGAAAACTGTTTCCGTGGGAAGCCGGCTTTTTGCAAAGGGAACTCAGGGCCGTGTGGCTCGGCTGTCCCTCCGGCTCCCCAAAGCACAGGGACGAGGTGAGGGGCTTAGACCGTGCCTGGGCAATGTTGTTTCTTACACCTGGGTGTGTGGCATTTCGTTGACCTGGCTACTCCCACTTGGGATAGGTTTTCCACAGCAAGCACCTCTTGTTCGTCGGAAGCCGTTTTTGCCCCAGGTCTCCGGGCTGTGTTCGTTGGGGTTGAACTCCTGCTAGCAAAACCACCGGGATGAGGGAAGGGTTCAGACTGTGCCTGGGCCCTGTGGACTCTTCCAGGTCAGTGTATGTCATTTCCTTCCCCTTGCCACAGGCACCTGGGAGCATGTCTGCACGTGGAGAAAGACTTTCGCGTGGGAAGCCGGTTTTTGTCCAACGGGTCCCAGTGCTCTGCTCCTCTCTTTTCACTCCTGCTGCCAGAAGCCCAGGGAGGATGGGAGGGCTTAGAACATGGCTCGCACTGTGGTTTCTTCCAGAGAAGTGGAGGGCATTTGCATTACCTTGCCACAACCACTTGGGATAGGGTCTGCACCTCAGGAAAACTGTTTCCGTGGGAAGCCGGCTTTTTGCAAAGGGGTCTCAGGGCCATGGGCCTCGGGTGTCCCTCCAGCTCCCCAAAGCACAGGGACGAGGTGAGGGGCTTAGACCATGCCTGGGCAATGTTCTTTCTTACACCTGGGTGTGTGGCATTTCGTTGACCTGGCTACTCCCAGTTGGGATAGGTTTTCCACAGCAAGCACCTCTTGTTCGTCGGAAGCCGTTTTTGCCCCAGGGGTCTCCGGGCTGTGTTCGTTGGGGTTGAACTCCTGCTAGCAAAACCGCTGGGATGAGGGAAGGGTTCAGACTGTGCCTGGGCCCTGTGGTCTCTTCCAGGTCAGTGTATGTCATTTCCTTCCCCTTGCCACAGGCACCTGGGAGCATGTCTGCACGTGGAGAAAGACTTTCCCGTGGGAAGCCGGTTTTTGTCAAACGGGTCCAAGTGCCCTGCTCTTGTCTTTTCACTCCTGCTGCCAGAAGCCCAGGGAGGATGGGAGGGCTTAGAACATGGTTGGGCACTGTGGTTTCTTCCAGAGAAGTGGAGGGCATTTGCTTTTCCTTGCCACAACCACTTGGGATAGGGTGTGCACCAGGGGAAAACTGTTTCTGTGGGAAGCCGGCTTTTTGCAAAGGGGTCTCAATGCCGTTGGCCTCGGCTGTCCCTCCGGCTCCCCAAAGCACAGGGACGAGGTGAGGGGCTTGGACCGTGCCTGGGCAATGTTGTTTCTTATACCTGGGTGTGTGGCATTTTGTTCACCTATCTACCCCACTTGGGATAGGTTTTCCACAGCAAGCACCTCTTGTTCGTCGGAAGCCGTTTTTGCCCCAGGGGTCTCCGGGCTGTGGTCGTTGGGGTTGAACTCCTGCTGGCAAAACCGCCGGGATGAGGGAAGGGTTCAGACTGTGCCTGGGCCCTGTGGTCTCTTCCAGGTCAGTGTATGGCATTTCCTTCCCCTTGCCACAGGCACCTGGGAGCATGTCTGCACGTGGAGAAAGACTTTCCCGTGGGAAGCCGGTTTTTGTCAAACGGGCCCTACTGCCCTGCTCCTCTCTTTTCACTCCTGCTGCCAGAAGCCCAGGGAGGATGGGAGGGCTTAGAACATGGCTCGCACTGTGGTTTCTTCCAGAGAAGTGGAGGGCATTTTCATTACCTTGCCACCACCACTTGGGATAGGGTGTGCACCTCAGGAAAACTGTTTCCGTGGGAAGCCGGCTTTTTGCAAAGGGGACTCAGGGCCGTGGGGCTCGGCTGTCCCTCCGGCTCCCCAAAGCACAGGGACGAGGTGAGGGGCTTAGACCGTGCCTGGGCAATGTTGTTTCTTACACCTGGGTGTGTGGCATTTCGTTGACCTGGCTACTCCCACTTGGGATAGGTTTTCCACAGCAAGCACCTCTTGTTCGTCGGAAGCCGTTTTTGCCCCAGGTCTCCGGGCTGTGTTCGTTGGGGTTGAACTCCTGCTAGCAAAACCGCCGGGATGAGGGAAGGGTTCAGACTGTGCCTGGGCCCTGTGGACTCTTCCAGGTCAGTGTATGGCATTTCCTTCCCCTTGCCACAGGCACCTGGGAGCATGTCTGCACGTGGAGAAAGACTTTCGCGTGGGAAGCCGGTTTTTGTCCAACGGGTCCCAGTGCTCTGCTCCTCTCTTTTCACTCCTGCTGCCAGAAGCCCAGGGAGGATGGGAGGGCTTAGAACATGGCTCGCACTGTGGTTTCTTCCAGAGAAGTGGAGGGCATTTGCATTACCTTGCCACAACCACTTGGGATAGGGTGTGCACCTCAGGAAAACTGTTTCCGTGGGAAGCCGGCTTTTTGCAAAGGGGACTCAGGGCCATGGGCCTCGGGTGTCCCTCCGTCTCCCCAATGCACAGGGACGAGGTGAAGGGCTTAACCGTGCCTGGGCAATGTTGTTTCTTACATCTGGGTGTGTGGCATTTTGTTGACCTGGCTACACCCACTTGGGATAGGTTTTCCACAGCAAGCACCTCTTGTTCGTCGGAAGCCGTTTTTGCCTCAGGCTCTCCGAGCTGTGTTCGTTGGGGTTGAACTCCTGATAGCAAAACTGCCGGGATGAGGGAAGGGTTCAGACTGTGCCTGGGCCCTGTGGTCTCTTCCAGGTCAGTGTATGGCATTAACTTCACCTTGCCACAGGCACCTGGGAGCATGTCTGCACGTGGAGAAAGACTTTCCCGTGGGAAGCCGGTTTTTGTCAAACGGGTCCCAGTGCTCTGCTCCTCTCTTTTCACTCCTGCTGCCAGAAGCCCAGGGAGGATGGGAGGGTTTAGAACATGGCTGGGCACTGGGGTTTCTTCCAGAGAAGTGGAGGGCATTTGCTTTACCTTGCCACAACCACTTGGGATAGGGTGTGCACCTTAGGAAAACTGTTTCGGTGGGAAGCCAGCTTTTTGCAAAGGGGTCTCAGGGCCATGGGGCTCGGCTGTCCCTCCGGCTCCCCAAAGCACAGGGACGAGGTGAGGGGCTTAGAGCGTGCCTGGGCAATGTTGTTTCTTAGACCTGGGTGTGTGGCATTTCGTTGACCTCGCTACTCCCACTTGGGATAGGTTTTCCACAGCAAGCACCTCTTGTTCGTCCGAAGCCGTTTTTGCCCCAGGTCTCTGGGCTGTGTTCGTTGGGGTTGAACTCCTGCTAGCAAAACCGCCGGGATGAGGGAAGGGTTCAGACTGTGCCTGGGCCCTGTGGACTCTTCCAGGTCAGTGTATGGCATTTCCTTCCCCTTGCCACAGGCACCTGGGAGCATGTCTGCACGTGGAGAAAGACTTTCGCGTGGGAAGCCGGTTTTTGTCCAACGGGTCCCAGTGCTCTGCTCCTCTCTTTTCACTCCTGCTGCCAGAAGCCCAGGGAGGATGGGAGGGCTTAGAACATGGCTCGCACTGTGGTTTCTTCCAGAGAAGTGGAGGGCATTTGCATTACCTTGCCACAACCACTTGGGATAGGTTCTGCACCTCAGGAAAACTGTTTCCGTGGGAAGCCGGCTTTTTGCAAAGGGGTCTCAGGGCCATGGGCCTCGGGTGTCCCTCCAGCTCCCCAAAGCACAGGGACGAGGTGAGGGTCTTAGACCATGCCTGGGCAATGTTGTTTCTTACACCTGGGTGTGTGGCATTTCGTTGACCTGGCTACCCCCACTTGGGATAGGTTTTCCAGTCAAGCATCTCTTGTTCGTCGGAAGCCGTTTTTCCCTAGGGTCTCCGGGCTGTGTTCTTTGGGGTTGCACTCCTGCTAGCAAAACTACCGGGATGAGGGAAGGGTTCAGACTGTGCCTGGGCCCTGTGGTCTCTTCCAGGACAGTGTATGGCATTTCCTTCCCCTTGCCACAGGCACCTGGGAGCATGTCTGCACGTGGAGAAAGACTTTCCCGTGGGAAGCCGGTTTTTGTCAAACGGGTCCCAGTGCTCTGCTCCTCTCTTTTCACTCCTGCCTCCAGAAGCCCAGGGAGGATGTGAGGGCTTGGAACATGGCTGTGTACCGTGGTTTCTTCCAGAGAAGTGGAGGGCATTTGCTTTACCTTGCTACAACCACTTGGGATAGGGTGTGCACCTCAGGAAAACTGTTTCCGTGGGAAGCCGGCTTTTTGCAAAGGGGTCTCAGGGCCGTGGGCCTCGGCTGTCCCTCCGGCTCCCCAAAGAACAGGGACGAGGTGAGGGGCTTAGACCGTGCCTGGGCAATGTTGTTTCTTACACCTGGGTGTGTGGCATTTTGTTGACCTGGCTACCCCCACTTGGGATAGGTTTTCCAGTCAAGCATCTCTTGTTCGTCGGAAGCCGTTTTTGCCTCAGGGTCTCCGGGCTGTGTTCATTGGGGTTGCACTCCTGCTAGCAAAACTACCGGGATGAGGGAAGGGTTCAGACTGTGCCTGGGCCCTGTGGTCTCTTCCAGGACAGTGTATGGCATTTCCTTCCCCTTGCCATGGGCACCTGGAGGCATGTCTGCACGTGGAGAAAGACTTTCCCGTGGGAAGCCGGTTTTTGTCAAACGGGTCCCAGTGCTCTGCTCCTCTCTTTTCACTCCTGATGCCAGAAGCCCAGGGAGGATGGGAGGGCTTAGAACATGGCTGGGCACTGTGGTTTCTTCCAGAGAAGTGGAGGGCATTTGCTTTACCTTGCCACAACCACTTGGGATAGGGTGTGCACCTCAGGAAAACTGTTTTCCGTGGGAAGCCGGCTTTTTGCAAAGGGGTCTCAGGGCCGTGGGCCTCGGCTGTCCCTCCGGCTCCCCAAAGCACAGGGACGAGGTGAGGGGCTTAGACCGTGCCTGAGCAATGTTGTTTCTTACACCTGGGTGTGTGGCATTTCGTTGACCTGGCTACTCCCACTTGGGATAGGTTTTCCACAGCAAGCACCTCTTTTTCGTTGGAAGCCCTTTTTGCCCCAGGGGTCTCCGGGCTGTGTTCGTTGGGGTTGAACTCCTGCTAGCAAAACCGCCGGGATGAGGGAAGGGTTCATACTGTGCCTGGGCCCTGTGGTCTCTTCCAGGTCAGTGTACGGCATTTCCTTCCCCTTGCCACAGGCACCTGGGAGCATGTCTGCATGTGGAGAAAGACTTTCCCGTGGGAAGCCGGTTTTTGTCAAACGGGTCCCAGTGCTCTGCTCCTCTCTTTTCATTCCTGCTGCCAGAAGCCCAGGGAGGATGGGAGGGCTTAGAACATGGCTGGGCACTGTGGTTTCTTCCAGAGAAGTGGAGGGCATTTGCTTTACCTTGCCACAACCACGTGGGATAGGGTGTGCACCTCAGGAAAACTGTTTCTGTGGGAAGCCGGCTTTTTGCAAAGGGGTCTCAGGGCCGTGGGGCTCGGCTGTCCCTCCGGCTCCCCAAAGCACAGGGACGAGGTTAGGGGCTTAGACCGTGCCTGGGCAATGTTGTTTCTTACACCTGGGTGTGTGGCATTTTGTTGACCTAGCTACCCCCACTTGGGATAGGTTTTCCACAGCAACCACCCCTTGTTCGTCGGAAGCCGTTTTTGCCCCAGGGGTCTCCGGGCTGTGTTCGTTGGGGTTGAACTCGTGCTAGCAAAACCGCCGGGATGAGGGAAGGGTTCAGACTGTGCCTGGGCCCTGTGGTCTCTTCCAGGTCAGTGTATGGCATTTCCTTCACCTTGCCACATGCACTGGGAAGCATGTCTGCACGTGGAGAAGGACTTCCTCGTGGGAAGCCGGTTTCTGTCAAAGAGTCCCAGTGCTGTGCTCCTCTCTTTTCTCTCCTGCTGCCAGAAGCCCAGTGAGGAGGGGAGGGCTTAGAACATGGCTGGGCACTGGGGTTTCTTCCAGAGAAGGGGATGGCATTTGCTTTCCCTTGCCACCACCCTTTGGGATAGGGTCTGCACCTCAGGAAAGCTGTTTCCTTGGGAAGCCGGCTTTCTGCCCAACGGTCCTCAGGGCCGTGGGCCTCGGGGGTCCCTCCAGATCCCCAAAGCACAGGGACGAGGTGAGGGGCTTAGACCATGCCTGGGCAATGTTGTTTCATCCACCTGGGTGTGTGGCATTTTGTTTACCTGGCTACCCCCACTTGGGATAGGTTTTCCACAGCAAGAGCATATTGTTTGTTGGAAGCCGTTTGGGCCCCAGGGGGTCTCCGGGCTCTGTTCATTGGGGTTGAACTCCTGCTAGCAAAACCGCCGGGATGAGGGAAGGGCTCAGACTGTGCCTGGGCCCTGTGGTCTCTTCCAGGTAAGTGTATGGCATTTCTTTCACCTTGCCACAGGCACTGGGGAGAATTTCTGCACGTGGAGAAGGACTTCCTCGTGGGAAGCCGGTTTCTGTCAAAGGGTCCCAGTGCTGTGCTCCTCTCTTTTCTCTCCTGCTGCCAGAAGCCCAGGGAGGAGGGGAGGGCTTTGAACATGGCTGGGCACTGTGGTTTCTTCCAGAGAAGGGGATGGCATTTGCTTTCCCTTGCCACCACCTCTTGGGATAGGGTCTGCACCTCAGGAAAGCTATTTCCTTGGGAAGCCGGCTTTCTGCCCAACGGGCTTCAGGGCCGTGGGCCTCGGGGGTCCCTCCGGCTCCCCACAGCACAGGGACGATGTGAGGGGCTTAGACCATGCCTGGGCCATGTTGTTTCTTCCACCTGGGTGTTTGGCATTTTGTTGACCAGGCTACCCCCACTTGGGATAGGTTTTCCACAGCAAGAGTATATTGTTCGTCGGAAGCCGTTTTTGCCCCAGGGGTCTCCGGGCTGTGTTCGTTGAGTTTGAACTCCTGCTAGCAAAACCCCCGGGATGAGGGAAGGGTTCAGACTGTGCCTGGGCACTGTGGTCTCTTCCAGGTTAGTGTATGGCATTTCCTTTCCCTTGCCACAGGCACCTGGGAGCATGTCTGCACGTGGAGAAAGACTTTCCCGTGGGAAGCCGGTTTTTGTCAAACCGGTCCCAGTGCTCTGCTCCTCTCTTTTCACTCCTGCTGCCAGAAGCCCAGGGAGGATGGACGGGCTTAGAACATGGCTGGGCACTGGGGTTTCTTCCAGAGGAGGGGATGGCATTTGCTTTCCCTTGCCACCACTCTTTGGGATAGGGTCTACACCTCATGAAATCTGTTTCCGTGGGAACCCGGCTTTCTGCCCAACGGGCCTCAGGGCCGTGGGCCTCGGGGGTCCCTCCGGCTCCCCAAAGCACAGAGACGAGGTGAGGTACTTAGACCATGCCTGGGCCATGTTGTTTCTTCCACCTGGTGTGTGGCATTTTGTTGACCTGGCTACCCCCACTTGGGATAGGTTTTCCACAGCAAGAGCATATTGCTCCTCGGAAGCCCTTTGGGCCACAGGGGGTCTCAGGGCTGTGTTCCTTGGTGTTGAACTCCTGCGAGCAAAACCGTCGGGATGAGGGAAGGGCTCAGACTGTGCCTGGGCCCTGTGGTCTCTTCCAGGTTAGTGTATGGCATTTCTTTCACCTTACCACAGGCACTGGGGAGCATGTCTGCACGTGGAGAAGGACTTTCTCGTAGGAAGCCGGTTTCTGTCAAACGGGTCCCAGTGCTGTGCTCCTCTCTTTTCACTCCTGCTGCCAGAAGCCCAGGGAAGAGGGGAGGGCTTAGAACATCCCTGGGCACTGGAGTTTCTTTCAGAGAAGGGGATGGCATTTGCTTTCCCTTGCCACCACCCCTTGGGATAGGGGCTGCACCTCAGGAAAGCTGTTTCCGTGGGAAGCCAGCTTTCTGCCCAACGGGCCTCAGGGCCGTGGGCCTCGGGGGTCCCTCCGGCTCCCCAAAGCACAGAGAGGAGGTGAGGGACTTAGACCATGCCTGGGCCATGTTGTTTCTGCCGCCTGGGTGTGTGGCATTTTGTTGACCTGGCTACTCACATTTGCATATGTTTTCCAGAGCAAGCACCTATTGTTCCTCAGAAGCAGTTTTTGCCCCAGGGGTCTCCGGGCAGTGTTCCTTGGGCTTGAACTCCTGCTAGCTAAACTGCTGGGATGAGGGAAGGGCTCAGACTGTGCCTGGGCCCTGTGGTCTCTTCCAGGTCAGTGTATGGTATTTCCTTCACCTTGCTACAGGCACTGGGGAGCATGTCTGCACGTGGATAAGGACTTCCCCCTGGGAAACCGGTTTCTGTAAAATGGTCCCAATGCTGTGCTCCTCTCTTTTCACTCCTGCAGCCAGAAGTCCAGGGAGGAGGGGAGGGCTTAGAACATGGCTGGGCACTGGGGTTTCTTCCAGAGAAGGGGATGGCATTTGCTTTCATTACCACCACCCCTTGGGATAGAGTCTGCACCTCAGGAAAGCTGTTTCCTTGGGAAGCCGGCTTTCTGCCAAACGGGCCTCAGGGCCGTGGTCTTCGGGGGTCCCTCCGGCTCCCCAAAGCACAGGGATGAGGTGAGGGGCTTTGACCATGCCTGAGCCATGTTCTTTCTTCCCCCTGGGTGTATGGCATTTTGTTGACCAGGCTACCCCCACTTGGGATAGGTTTTCCACAGCAAGAGCATATTGTTCCTCAGAAGCCGTTTGGGCCCCAGGGGGTCTCCGGGCTGTGTTCCTTGGGGTTGAACTCCTGCTAGCAAAACCGCCGGGAGGAGGGTAGGGCTCAGACTGTGCCTGGGCCCTGTGGTCTCTTCCAGGTCAGTGTATGGCATTTTCTTCCCCTTGCCACAGGCACTGGGGAGCATGTCTGCACGTGGAGAAGGACTTCCTCGTGGGAAGCCGGTTTCCCGTCAAAGGATCCCAGTGCTGTCGTCCTCTCTTTTCACTCCTGCCTCCAGAAGCCCAGGGAGGAGGGGAGGGCTTAGAACATGGCTGGGCACTGGGGTTTATTACAGAGGAGGAGATGGCATTTGCTTTCCCTTGCCACCACCCCTTGGGATAGGGTCTGCACCTCAGGAAAGCTCTTTCCGTGGGAGGCCGGCTTTCTGCCAAACGGGCCTCAGGGCCGTGGGCTTCGGGGGACCCTCCGGCTCCCCAAAACACAGAGAGGACGTGAGGGGTTAGACCATGCCTGGGCCTAGTTCTCTCTTCCACCTGGGTGTGTGGCATTTTGTTGACCTGGCTACCCCCTCTTGGGATAGGTTTTCCACAGCAAGAGCATATTGTTCGTCGGAAGCCCTTTGGGCCCCAGGGGGTCTCCGGGCTGTGTTCGTTGTGGTGGAACTCCTGCTAGCAAAACCGCCGGGATGAGGGAAGGGCTCAGACTGTGCCTGGGCACTGTGGTCTCTTCCAGGTCAGTGTATGGTATTTCCTTCATCTTGCCACAGGCACTGGGGAGCATGTCTGCACGTGGAGAAGGACTTCCTCATGGAAGCCGGTTTCTGTCAAAGCGTCCCAGTGCTGTCCTCCTCTCTTTTCACTCCTGTTGCTAGAAGCCCAGGGAGGAGGGGAGGGCTTAGAACATGGCTGGGCACTGGGGTTTATTGCAGAGGAGGAGATGGCATTTGCTTTCCCTTACCACCACCCCTTGGGATAGGGTCTGCAACTCAGGAAAGCTGTTTCCGTGGGAGGCCGGCTTTCTGCCAAACGGGTCTGAGGGCCGTGGGCTTCGGGGGTCCCTCCGGCTCCCCAAAGCACAGAGAGGAGGTGAGAGGTTAGACCATGCCTGGGCCTAGTTGTCTCTTCCACCTGGGTGTGTGCCATTTTGTTGACCTGGCTACCCCCTCTTGGGATAGGTTTTCCACAGCAAGAGCATATTGTTCGTCGGAAGCCGTTTGGGCGCCAGGGGGTCTCCGGGCTGTGTTCCTTGTGGTGGAACCCCTGCTAGCAAAACCGCCGGGATGAGGGAAGGGCTCAGACTGTGCCTGGGCCCTGTAGTCTCTTCCAGGTCAGTGTATGGTATTTCCTTCACCTTGCCACAGGCACTGGGGAGCATGTCTGCACGTGGAGAAGGACTTCCTCGTGGAAGCCGGTTTTTGTCAAAGCGTCCCAGTGCTGTCCTCCTCTATTTTCACTCCTGCTGCTAGAAGCCCAGGGAGGAGGGGAGGGCTTAGAACATGGCTGGGCACTGGGGTTTCTTCCAGAGAAGGAGATGGCATTTTTTTTCCCTTGCCTCCACCCCTTGGGATAGGGTCTACACCTCAGGAAAGCTGTTTCCGTGGGAAGCCGGCTTTTTGCAAAGGGGTCTCAGGGCCGTGGGGATCGGCTTTCCCTCCGGCTCCCCAAAGCACAGGGATGAGGTGAGGGGCTTAGACCGTGCTTGGGCAATGTTGTTTCTTACACCTGGGTGTGTGGCATTTTGTTGACCTGGCTACCCCCACTTAGGATAGGTTTTCCTGTCAAGCACCTCTTGTTCGTCGGAAGCCGTTTTTGCCCCAGGGGTCTCCGGGCTGTGTTCGTTGGGGTGAACTCCTGCTATCAAAACCGTCGGGATGAGGGAGGGGTTCAGACTGTGCCTGGTCCCTGTGGTCTCTTCCAGGTCAGTGTATGGCATTTCCTTCCCCTTGCCACAGGCACCTGGGAGCATGTCTGCACGTGGAGAAAGACTTTCCCGTGGGAAGCCGGTTTTTGTCAAACGGGTCCCAGTGCTCTGCTCCTCTCTTTTCACTCCTGCTGCCTGAAGCCCAGGGAGGATGGGAGGGCTTAGAACATGGCTGGGCACTGTGGTTTCTTTTAGAGAAGTGGAGGGCATTTGCATTACCTTGCCACAACCACTTGGGATAGGGTGTGCACCTCAGGAAAACTGTTTCCGTGGGAAGCCGGCTTTTTGCAAAGGGGTCTCAGGGCCGTGGGGATCGGCTTTCCCTCCGGCTCCCCAAAGCAGAGGGACGAGGTGAGGGGCTTAGACCATGCCTGGGCAATGTTGTTTCTTACACCTGGGTGTGTGGCATTTTGTTGACCTGGCTACCCCCACTTGGGATAGGTTTTCCTGTCAAGCACCTCTTGTTCGTCGGAAGCCGTTTTTGCCCCAGGGGTCTCCGGGCTGTGTTCGTTGGGGTGAACTCCTGCTAGCAAAACCGCCGGGATAAGGGAAGGGTTCAGACTGTGCCTGGGCCCTGTGGTCTCTTCCAGGTCAGTGTATGGCATTTCCTTCCCCTTGCCACAGGCACCTGGGAGTATGTCTGCACGTGGAGAAAGACTTTCCCGTGGGAAGCCGGTTTTTGTCAAACGGTTCCCAGTGCTCTGCTCCTCTCTTTTCACTCCTGCTGCCAGAAGCCCAGGGAGGATGGGAGGGCTTAGAACATGGCTGGGCACTGTGGTTTCTTCCAGAGAAGTGGAGGGCATTTTCATTACCTTGCCACAACCACTTGGGATAGGGTGTGCACCACAGGAAAACTGTTTCGGTGGGAAGCCAGCTTTTTGCAAAGGAGTCTCAAGGCCGTTGGCCTCGGCTGTCCCTCCGGCTCCCCAAAGCACAGGGACGAGGTGAGGGGCTTGGACCTTGCCTGGGCAATGTTGTTTCTTATACCTGGGTGTGTGGCGTTTTGTTCACCTATCTACCCCACGTGGGACAGGTTTTCCACAGCAAGCACCTCTTGTTCGTCGGAAGCCGTTTTTGCCCAAGGGGTCTCCGGGCTGTGTTCGTTGGGGTTGAACTCCTGCTAGCAAAATCGCCGGGATGAGGGAAGGGTTCAGACTGTGCCTGGGCCCTGTGGTCTCTTCCAGGTCAGTGTATGGCATTTCCTTCCCCTTGCCACAGGCACCTGGGAGCATGTCTGCACGTGGAGAAAGACTTTCCCGTGAGAAGCCGGTTTTTGTCAAACGGGCCCTACTGCCCTGCTCCTCTCTTTTCACTCCTGCTGCCAGAAGCCCAGGGAGGATGGGAGGGCTTAGAACAAGGCTCGCACTGTGGTTTCTTCCAGAGAAGTGGAGGGCATTTGCATTACCTTGCCACAACCACTTGGGATAGGGTGTGCACCTCAGGAAAACTGTTTCGGTGGGAAGCCGGCTTTTTGCAAAGGGGTCTCAGGGCCGTGGGGCTCGGCTGTCCCTCCGGCTCCCCAAAGCACAGGGACGAGGTGAGGGGCTTAGACCGTGCCTGGGCAATGTTGTTTCTTACACCTGGGTGTGTGGCATTTCGTTGACCTGGCTACTCCCACTTCGGATAGGTTTTCCACAGCAAGCACCTCTTGTTCGTCGGAAGCCGTTTTTGCCCCAGGGGTCTCCGGGCTGTGTTCGTTGGGGTTGAACTCCTGCTAGCAAAACCGCCGGGATGAGGGAAGGGTTCAGACTGTGCCTGGGCCCTGTGGTCTCTTCCAGGTCAGTGTATGGCATTTCCTTCCGCTTGCCACAGGCACCTGGGAGCATGTCTGCACGTGGAGAAAGACTTTCCCGGTGAAAGCCGGTTTTTGTCAAACGGGTCCCAGTGCTCTGCTCCTCTCTTTTCACTCCTGTTGCCAGAAGCCCAGGGAGGATAGGAGGCCTTAGAACATGGTTGGGCACTGTGGTTTCTTCCAGAGAAGTGGAGGGCCTTTGCTTTACCTTGCCACAACCACTGGGGATAGGGTGTGCACCACAGGAAAACTGTTTCGGTGGGAAGCCAGCTTTTTGCAAAGGGGTCTCAGGGCCATGGGGCTCGGCTGTCCCTCCGGCTCCCCAAAGCTCAGGGACGAGGTGGGGGGCTTAGATCGTGCCTGGGCAATGTTGTTTCTTACACCTGGGTGTGTGGCATTTCGTTGAGCTGGCTACTCCCACTTGGGATAGGTTTTCCCAGCAAGCACCTCTTGTTCGTCGGAAGCCGTTTTTGCCCCAGGGGTCTCCGGGTTGTGTTCGTTGGGGTTGAACTCCTGCTAGCAAAACCGCCGGGATTAGGGAAGGGTTCAGACTGTGCCTGGGCCCTGTGGTCTCTTCCAGGTCAGTGTATGGCATTTCCTTCCCCTTGCCACAGGCACCTGGGAGCATGTCTGCACGTGGAGAAAGACTTTCCAGTGGGAAGCCGGTTTTTGTAAAACGGGTCCCAGTGCTCTGCTCCTCTCTTTTCACTCCTGCTGCCAGAAACCCAGGGAGGATGGGTGGGCTTAGAACATGGCTGGGCACTGTGGTTTCTTCCAGAGAAGTGGAGGGCATTTGCATTACCTTGCCACAACCTCTTGGATAGGGTCTGCACCTCAGGAAAACTGTTTCTGTGGGAAGCCGGCTTTTTGCAAAGGGTCTCAATGCCGTTGGCCTCGGCTATCCCTCCGGCTCCCCAAAGCACAGGGACGAGGTGAGGGGCTTGGAACGTGCCTCGGCAATGTTGTTTCTTATACCTGGGTGTGTGGCGTTTTGTTCACCTATCTACCCCACTTGGGATAGGTTTTCCACAGCAAGCACCTCTTGTTCGTCGGAAGCCGTTTTTGCCCCAGGGGTCTCCGGGCTGTGTTCGTTGGGGTTGAACTCCTGCTAGCAAAATCGCCGGGATGAGGGAAGTGTTCAGACTGTGCCTGGGCCCTGTGGTCTCTTCCAGGTCAGTGTATGGCATTTCCTTCCCCTTGCCACAGGCACCTGGGAGCATGTCTGCACGTGGAGAAAGACTTTCCCGTGGGAAGCCGGTTTTTGTCAAACGGGCCCTACTGCCCTGCTCCTCTCTTTTCACTCCTGCTGCCAGAAGCCCAGGGAGGATGGGAGGGCTTAGAACATGGCTCGCACTGTGGTTTCTTCCAGAGAAGTGGAGGGCATTTGCATTACCTTGCCACAACCACTTGGGATAGGGTGTGCACCTCAGGAAAACTGTTTCGGTGGGAAGCCGGCTTTTTGCAAAGGGGTCTCAGGGCCGTGGGCCTCGGCTGTCCCTCCGGCTCCCCAAAGCACAGGGACGAGGTGAGGGGCTTAGACCATGCCTGGGCAATGTTGTTTCTTACACCTGGGTGTGTGGCATTTCGTTGACCTGGCTACTCCCACTTGGGATAGGTTTTCCACAGCAAGCACCTCTTGTTCGTCGGAAGCCGTTTTTGCCCCAGGGGTCTCCGGGCTGTGTTCGTTGGGGTTGAACTCCTGCTAGCAAAACCGCCGGGATGAGGGAAGGGTTCAGACTGTGTCTGGGCCCTGTGGACTCTTCCAGGTCAGTGTATGGCATTTCCTTCCCCTTGCCACAGGCACCTGGGAGCATGTCTGTATGTGGAGAAAGACTTTCGCGTGGGAAGCCGGTTTTTGTCGAACGGGTCCCAGTGCTCTGCTCCTCTCTTTTCACTCCTGCTGCCAGAAGCCGAGGGAGGATGGGAGGGCTTGGAACATGGCTGGGCACTGTGGTTTTTTCCAGAGAAGTGGAGGGCATTTGCATTACCTTGCCAGAACCACTTGGGATAGGGTGTGCACCTCAGGAAAACTGTTTCCGTGGGAAGCCGGCTTTTTGCAAAGGGGTCTCAGGGCCGAGGGGCTCGACTGTCCCTCCGGCTCCCCAAAGCACAGGGACGAGGTGAGGGACTTAGACCGTGCCTGGGCAACGTTGTTTCTTACACCTGGGTGTGTGGCATTTTGTTGACCTGGCTACCCCCACTTGGGATAGGTTTTCCACAGCAAGCACCTCTTGTTCGTCGGAAGCCGTTTTTGCCTCAGGGTCTCCGGGCTGTGTTCATTGGGGTTGAACTCCTGCTAGCAAAACTGCCGGGATGAGGGAAGGGTTCAGACTGTGCCTGGGCCCTGTGGTCTCTTCCAGGTCAGTGTATGGCATTTCCTTCCCCTTGCCACAGGCACCTGGGAGCATGTCTGCACGTGGAGAAAGACTTTCCCGTGGGAAGCCGGTTTTTGTCAAACGGGTCCCAGTGCTCTGCTCCTCTCTTTTCATTACTGTTGCCAGAAGCCCAGGGAGGATGGGAGGGCTTAGAACATGGCTATGCACTGTGGTTTCTTCCAGAGAAGGTGAGGGCATTTGCTTTACCTTGCCACAATCACGTGTGATAGGGTGTGCACCTCAGGAAAACTGTTTCTGTGGGAAGCCGGCTTTTTACAAAGTGGTCTCAGAGCCGTGGGCCTCGGGTGTCCCTCCGGCTCCTCAAAGCACAGGGATGAGGTGAGGGGCTTAGACCATGCCTGGGCAATGCTGTTTCTTACACCTGGGTGTTTGGCATTTTGTTGACCTGGCTACCCCACGTGGGATAGGTTTTCCACAGCAAGCACCTCTTGTTCGTCGGAAGCCGTTTTTGCCCCAGGGGTCTCCGGGCTGTGTTCGTTGGGGTTGAACTCCTGCTATCAAAACCGTCGGGATGAGGGAGGGGTTCAGACTGTGCCTGGGCCCTGTGGTCTCTTCCAGGTCAGTGTATGGCATTTCCTTCCCCTTGCCACAGGCACCTGGGAGCATGTGTGCACGTGGAGAAAGACTTTCCCGTGGGAAGCCGGTTTTTGTCAAACGGGTCCCAGTGCTCTGCTCCTCTCTTTTCATTCCTGCTGCCAGAAGCCCAGGGAGGATGGGAGGGCTTAGAACATGGTTGGGCACTGTGGTTTCTTCCAGAGAAGTGGAGGGCATTTGCATTACCTTGCCACAACCACTTGGGATAGGGTGTGCACCTCAGGAAAACTATTTCCGTGGGAAGCCGGCTTTTTGCAAAGGGGTCTCAGGGCCGTGGGGATCGGCTTTCCCTCCGGCTCCCCAAAGCACAGGGACGAGGTGAGGGGCTTAGACCGTGCCTGGGCAATGTTGTTTCTTACACCTGGGTGTGTGGCATTTTGTTGACCTGGCTACCCCCACTTGGGATAGGTTTTCCTGTCAAGCACCTCTTGTTCGTCGGAAGCCGTTTTTGCCCCAGGGGTCTCCGGGCTGTGTTCGTTCGGGTGAACTCCTGCTAGCAAAACCGCCGGGATGAGGGAAGGGTTCAGACTGTGCCTGGGCCCTGTGGTCTCTTCCAGGTCAGTGTATGGCATTTCCTTCCCCTTGCCACAGGCACCTGGGAGCATGTCTGCACGTGGAGAAAGACTTTCCCGTGGGAAGCCGGTTTTTGTCAAACGGTTCCCAGTGCTCTGCTCCTCTCTTTTCACTCCTGCTGCCAGAAGCCCAGGGAGGATGGGAGGGCTTAGAACATGGCTGGGCACTGTGGTTTCTTCCAGAGAAGTGGAGGGCATTTGCATTACCTTGCAACAACCACTTGGAATAAGGTGTGCACCTCAGGAAAACTGTTTCCGTGGGAAGCCGGCTTTTTGCAAAGGGGTCTCAGGGCCGTGGGGCTCGGCTGTCCCTCCGCCTCCCCAAAGCACAGGGACGAGGTGAGGGGCTTAGTCCGTGCCTGGGCAATGTTGTTTCTTACACCTGGGTGTGTGGCATTTCGTTGACCTGGCTACCCCCACTTGGGATAGGTTTTCCACAGCAAGCACCTCTTGTTCGTCGGAAGCCGTTTTTGCCTCAGGGTCTCCGGGCTGTGTTCGTTGGGGTTGAACTCCTGTTAGCAAAACCGCCGGGTTGAGGGAAGGGTTCAGACTGTGCCTGGGCCCTGTGGTCTCTTCCAGTCAGTGTATGGCATTTCCTTCACCTTGCCACAGTCACTGGGGAGCATGTCTGCACGTGGAGAAGGATTTCCTCGTGGGAAGCCGGTTTCTGTCAAACCGTCGCTGTGCTGTGCTCCGCTCTTTTCATTCCTGCTGCCAGAAGCCCAGGGAGGAGGGGAGGGCTTAGAACATGGCTGGGCACTGGGGTTTCTACCAAAGGAGGGGATGGCATTTGCTTTCCATTGCCACCACC
Organism: Ursus americanus; assembly: GCF_024610735.1. Taxonomy (NCBI): domain Eukaryota; kingdom Metazoa; phylum Chordata; class Mammalia; order Carnivora; family Ursidae; genus Ursus; species Ursus americanus. The sequence goes on from NW_028273684.1 coordinate 440,925, forward strand.
CCTTGGGATAGGGTCTGCACCTCAGGAAAGCTGTTTCCGTGGGAAGCCGGCTTTCTGCCCAACGGGCCTCAGGGCCGTCGGCCTCTGGGGTCCCTCCGGCTCCCCAAAGCACAGGGACGAGGTGAGGGGCTTAGACCATGCCTGGGCCATGTTATTTCTTCCACCTGGGTGTGTGGCATTTTCTTGACCTGGCTACCCCCACTTGGGATACGTTTTCCACAGCAAGAGCATATTGTTCGTCGGAAGCCGTTTTTGCCCCAGGGGTCTCCGGGCTGTGTTCATTGGGGTTGAACTCCTGCTAGCAAAACCGCCAGGATGACGGAAGGGTTCAGACTGTGCCTGGGCCCTGTGGTCTCTTCCAGGTCAGTGTATGGGATTTCCTTCCCCTTGCCACAGGCACCTGGGAGCATGTCTGCACGTGGAGAAAGACGTTCCCGTGGGAAGCCGGTTTTTGTCAAACGGGTCCCAGTGCTCTGCTCCTCTCTTTTCACTCCTGCTGCCTGAAGCCCAGGGAGGATGGGAGGGCTTAGAACATGGCTGGGCATTGTGGTTTCTTTCAGAGAAGTGGAGGGCATTTGCTTTACCTTGGCACAACCACTTGTGAGAGGGTCTGCACCTCAGGAAAACTGTTTCCGTGGGAAGCCGGATTTTCAAAGGGGTCTCAGGGCCGTGGTAGTCGGCTGTCCCTCCGGCTCCCCAAAGCACAGGGTCGAGGTGAGGGGCTGAGACCATACCTGGGCAATGTAGTTTCTTACACCTGGGTGTGTGGCATTTTGTTGACCTGGCTACCCCCACTTGGGATAGGTTTTCCTCAGCAAGCACCTATTGTTCATCGGAAGCCGTTTTTGCCCCAGGGCTCTCCGGGCTGTGTTCCTTGGTGTTGAACTCCTGCTAGCAAAACCGCCGGGATGAGGAGAGGGTTCAGACTGTGCCTGGGCCCTGTGGTCTCTTCCAGGTCAGTATATGGCATTTCCTTTCCCTTGCCACAGGCACCTAGGAGCATGTCTGCCCGTGAAGAAAGACTTTCGCGTGGGAATCCGGTTTTTGTCAAACGGGTCCCAGTGCTCTGCTCCTCTCTTTTCACTCCTGCTACCAGAAGCCCAGGGAGGATGGGAGGGCTTGGAACATGGCTGGGCACTGTGGTTTCTTCCAGAGAAGTGGAGGGCATTTGCTTTACCTTGCCAGAACCACTTGGGATAGGGTGTGCACCTCAGGAAAACTGTTTCCGTGGGAAGCCGGCTTTTTGCAAAGGGGTCTCAGGGCCGAGGGGCTCGGCTGTCCCTCCGGCTCCCCAAAGCACAGGGACGAGGTGAGGGGCTTAGACCGTGCCTGGGCAATGTTGTTTCTTACACCTGGGTGTGTGGCATTTTGTTGACCTGGCTACCCCCACTTGAGATAGGTTTTCCAGTCAAGCACCTCTTGTTCGTCGGAAGCCGTTTTTGCCTCAGGGTCTCTGGGCTGTGTTCCTTGGGGTTGAACTCATGCTAGCAAAACTGCCGGGAAGAGGGAAGGGTTCAGACTGTGCCTGGGCCCTGTGGTCTCTTCTAGGTCAGTGTATGGCATTTCCTTCCCCTTGCCAAAGGCACCTGGGAGCATGTCTGCACGTGGAGAAAGACTGTCCCGTGGGAAGCCGGTTTTTCTCAAACGGGTCCCAGTGCCCTGCTCGTCTCTTTCCACTCCTGCTGCCAGAAGCCCAGGGAGGATGGGAGGTCTTAGAACATGGCTGGGCACTGTGGTTTCTTCCAGAGAAGTGGAGGGCATTTGCATTACCTTGCCAAAACCACTTGGGATAGGGTGTGCACCTCAGGAAAAGTGTTTCCGAGGGAAGCCGGCTTTTTGCAAAGGGGTCTCAGGGCCTGTCGGGCTCGGGTGTCCCTCCGGCTCCCCAAAGCACAGGGACGAGGTGAGGGGTTTAGACCGTGCCTGGGCAATGTTATTTCTTACACCTGGGTGTGTGGCATTTCGTTGACCTGACTACCCCCACTTGGGATAGGTTTTCCACAGCAAGCACCTCTTGTTCGTCGGAAGCCGTTTTTGCCTCAGGGTCTCCGGGCTGTGTTCGTTGGGGTTGAACTCCTGCTAGCAAAACCGTCGGGATGAGGGAAGGGCTCAGACTTTGCCTGGGCCCTGTAGTCTCTTCGAGGTCAATGTATGGTATTTCTTTCACCTTACCACAGGCACTGGGGAGCATGTCTGCACGTGGAGAAGGACTTTCTCGTAGGAAGCCGGTTTCTGTCAAAGGGTCCCAGTGCTGTATTCCTCTCTTTTCACTCCTGCTACCAGAAGCCCAGGGAAGAGGGGAGGGCTTAGAACATCCCTGGGCACTGGAGTTTCTTTCAGAGAAGGGGATGGCATTTGCTTTCCCTTGCCACCACCCCTTGGGATAGGGGCTGCACCTCAGGAAAGCTGTTTCCGTGGGAAGCCGGCTTTTTGCCCAACGGGCCTCAGGGCCGTGGGCCTCGGGGGTCCCTCCGGCTCCCCAAAGCACAGAGACGAGGTGAGGGACTTAGACCATGCCTCGGCCATGTTGTTTCTTCCGCCTGGGTGTGTGGCATTTTGTTGACCTGGCTACTCACATTTGCATATGTTTTCCAGAGCAAGCACCTATTGTTCCTCAGAAGCATTTTTTGCCCCAGGGGTCTCCGGGCAGTGTTCCTTGGGCTTGAACTCCTGCTAGCTAAACTGCTGGGATGAGGGAAGGGCTGGCACTGTGCCTGGGCCCTGTGGTCTCTTCCAGGTCAGTGTATGGTATTTCCTTCACCTTGCCACAGGCACTGGGGAGCATGTCTGCACGTGGATAAGGACTTCCCCCTGGGAAACCGGTTTCTGTAAAATGGTCCCAATGCTGTGCTCCTCCCTTTTCACTCCTGCAGCCAGAAGTCCAGGGAGGAGGGGAGGGCTTAGAACATGGCTGGGCACTCGGGTTTCTTCCAGAGAAGGGGATGGCATTTGCTTTCATTGCCACCACCCCTTGGGATAGAGTCTGCACCTCAGGAAAGCTGTTTCCTTGGGAAGCCGGCTTTCTGCCAAACGGGCCTCAGGGCGGTGGTCTTCGGGGGTCCCTCCGGCTCCCCAAAGCACAGGGACGAGGTGAGGGGCTTTGACCATGCCTGAGCCATGTTGTTTCTTACACCTGGGTGTATGGCATTTTGTTGACCAGGCTACCACCACTTGGGATAGGTTTTCCACAGCAAGAGCATATTGTTCCTCAGAAGCCGTTTGGGCCCCAGGGGGTCTCCGGGCTGTGTTCCTTGGGGTTGAACTCCTGCTAGCAAAACCGCCGGGAGGAGGGTAGGGCTCAGACTGTGCCTGGGCCCTGTGGTCTCTTCCAGGTCAGTGTATGGCATTTTCTTCCCCTTGCCGCAGGCACTGGGGAGCATATCTGCACGTGGAGAAGGACTTCCTCGTGGGAAGCCGGTTTCCCGTCAAAGGATCCCAGTGCTGTCGTCCTCTCTTTTCACTCCTGCCTCCAGAAGCCCAGGGAGGAGGGGAGGGCTTAGAACATGGCTGGGCACTGGGGTTTATTGCAGAGGAGGAGATGGCATTTGTTTTCCCTTGCCACCACCCCTTGGGATAGGGTCTGCACCTCAGGAAAGCTCTTTCCGTGGGAGGCCGGCTTTCTGCCAAACGGGCCTCCGGGCCGTGGGCTTCGGGGGAACCCTCCGGCTCCCCAAAACACAGAGAGGACGTGAGGGGTTAGACCATGCCTGGGCCTAGTTGTCTCTTCCACCTGGGTGTGTGGCATTTTGTTGACCTGGCTACCCCCTCTTGGGATAGGTTTTCCACAGCAAGAGCATATTGTTCGTCGGAAGCCCTTTGGGCCCCAGGGGGTCTCCGGGCTGTGTTCGTTGTGGTGGAACTCCTGCTAGCAAAACCGCCGGGATGAGGGAAGGGCTCAGACTGTGCCTGGGCCCTGTGGTCTCTTCCAGGTCAGTGTATGGTATTTCCTTCATCTTGCCACAGGCACTGGGGAGCATGTCTGCACGTGGAGAAGGACTTCCTCATGGAAGCCGGTTTCTGTCAAAGCGTCCCAGTGCTGTCCTCCTCTCTTTTCACTCCTGTTGCTAGAAGCCCAGGGAGGAGGGGAGGGCTTAGAACATGGCTGGGCACTGGGGTTTATTGCAGAGGAGGAGATGGCATTTGCTTTCCCTTACCACCACCCCTTGGGAGAGGGTCTGCAACTCAGGAAAGCTGTTTCCGTGGGAGGCCGGCTTTCTGCCAAACGGGTCTCAGGGCCGTGGGCTTCGGGGGTCCCTCCGGCTCCCCAAAGCACAGAGAAGAGGTGAGAGGTTAGACCATGCCTGGGCCTAGTTGTCTCTTCCACCTGGGTGTGTGCCATTTTGTTGACCTGGCTACCCCCTCTTGGGATAGGTTTTCCACAGCAAGAGCATATTGTTCGTCGGAAGCCTTTGGGCGCCAGGGGGTCTCCGGGCTGTGTTGCTTGTGGTGGAACTCCTGCTAGCAAAACCGCCGGGATGAGGGAAGGGCTCAGACTGTGCCTGGGCCCTGTAGTCTCTTCCAGGTCAGTGTATGGTATTTCCTTCACCTTTCCACAGTCACTGGGGAGCATGTCTGCACGTGGAGAAGGACTTCCTCGTGGAAGCCGGTTTCTGTCAAAGCGTCCCAGTGCTGTCCTCCTCTAATTTCACTCCTGCTGCTAGAAGCCCAGGGAGGAGGGGAGGGCTTAGAACATGGCTGGGCACTGGGGTTTCTTCCAGAGAAGGAGATGGCATTTTTTTTCCCTTGCCTCCACCCCTTGGGATAGGGTCTACACCTCAGGAGAACTGTTTCCGTAGGAAACTGGCTTTTTGCAAAGGGGTCTCAGGGCCGTGGGCCTTGGCTGTCCCTCCGGCTCCCCAAACACAGGGACGAGGTGAGGGGCTTAGACCATGCCTGGGCAATGTTGTTTCTTACATCTGGGTGTGTGGCATTTTGTTGACCTGGCTACCCCCACTTGGGATAGGTTTTCCACAGCAAGAGCATATTGCTCGTCGGAAGCCGTTTGGGCCACAGGGGGTCTCCGGGCTGTGTTCCTTGGGGTTGAACTCCTGCTAGCAAAACCGTCGGGATGAGGGAAGGGCTCAGACTTTGCCTGGGCCCTGTAGTCTCTTCGAGGTCAATGTATGGTATTTCTTTCACCTTACCACAGGCACTGGGGAGCATGTCTGCACGTGGAGAAGGACTTTCTCGTAGGAAGCCGGTTTCTGTCAAAGGGTCCCAGTGCTGTATTCCTCTCTTTTCACTCCTGCTACCAGAAGCCCAGGGAAGAGGGGAGGGCTTAGAACATCCCTGGGCACTGGAGTTTCTTTCAGAGAAGGGGATGGCATTTGCTTTCCCTTAACACCACCCCTTGGGATAGGGGCTGCACCTCAGGAAAGCTGTTTCCGTGGGAAGCCGGCTTTTTGCCCAACGGGCCTCAGGGCCGTGGGCCTCGGGGGTCCCTCCGGCTCCCCAAAGCACAGAGACGAGGTGAGGGACTTAGACCATGCCTCGGCCATGTTGTTTCTTCCGCCTGGGTGTGTGGCATTTTGTTGACCTGGCTACTCACATTTGCATATGTTTTCCAGAGCAAGCACCTATTGTTCCTCAGAAGCATTTTTTGCCCCAGGGGTCTCCGGGCAGTGTTCCTTGGGCTTGAACTCCTGCTAGCTAAACTGCTGGGATGAGGGAAGGGCTGGCACTGTGCCTGGGCCCTGTGGTCTCTTCCAGGTCAGTGTATGGTATTTCCTTCACCTTGCCACAGGCACTGGGGAGCATGTCTGCACGTGGATAAGGACTTCCCCCTGGGAAACCGGTTTCTGTAAAATGGTCCCAATGCTGTGCTCCTCTCTTTTCACTCCTGCAGCCAGAAGTCCAGGGAGGAGGGGAGGGCTTAGAACATGGCTGGGCACTCGGGTTTCTTCCAGAGAAGGGGATGGCATTTGCTTTCATTGCCACCACCCCTTGGGATAGAGTCTGCACCTCAGGAAAGCTGTTTCCTTGGGAAGCCGGCTTTCTGCCAAACGGGCCTCAGGGCGGTGGTCTTCGGGGGTCCCTCCGGCTCCCCAAAGCACAGGGACGAGGTGAGGGGCTTTGACCATGCCTGAGCCATGTTGTTTCTTACACCTGGGTGTATGGCATTTTGTTGACCAGGCTACCACCACTTGGGATAGGTTTTCCACAGCAAGAGCATATTGTTCCTCAGAAGCCGTTTGGGCCCCAGGGGGTCTCCGGGCTGTGTTCCTTGGGGTTGAACTCCTGCTAGCAAAACCGCCGGGAGGAGGGTAGGGCTCAGACTGTGCCTGGGCCCTGTGGTCTCTTCCAGGTCAGTGTATGGCATTTTCTTCCCCTTGCCGCAGGCACTGGGGAGCATATCTGCACGTGGAGAAGGACTTCCTCGTGGGAAGCCGGTTTCCCGTCAAAGGATCCCAGTGCTGTCGTCCTCTCTTTTCACTCCTGCCTCCAGAAGCCCAGGGAGGAGGGGAGGGCTTAGAACATGGCTGGGCACTGGGGTTTATTGCAGAGGAGGAGATGGCATTTGTTTTCCCTTGCCACCACCCCTTGGGATAGGGTCTGCACCTCAGGAAAGCTCTTTCCGTGGGAGGCCGGCTTTCTGCCAAACGGGCCTCCGGGCCGTGGGCTTCGGGGGAACCCTCCGGCTCCCCAAAACACAGAGAGGACGTGAGGGGTTAGACCATGCCTGGGCCTAGTTGTCTCTTCCACCTGGGTGTGTGGCATTTTGTTGACCTGGCTACCCCCTCTTGGGATAGGTTTTCCACAGCAAGAGCATATTGTTCGTCGGAAGCCCTTTGGGCCCCAGGGGGTCTCCGGGCTGTGTTCGTTGTGGTGGAACTCCTGCTAGCAAAACCGCCGGGATGAGGAAAGGGCTCAGACTGTGCCTGGGCCCTGTGGTCTCTTCCAGGTCAGTGTATGGTATTTCCTTCATCTTGCCACAGGCACTGGGGAGCATGTCTGCACGTGGAGAAGGACTTCCTCATGGAAGCCGGTTTCTGTCAAAGCGTCCCAGTGCTGTCCTCCTCTCTTTTCACTCCTGTTGCTAGAAGCCCAGGGAGGAGGGGAGGGCTTAGAACATGGCTGGGCACTGGGGTTTATTGCAGAGGAGGAGATGGCATTTGCTTTCCCTTACCACCACCCCTTGGGAGAGGGTCTGCAACTCAGGAAAGCTGTTTCCGTGGGAGGCCGGCTTTCTGCCAAACGGGTCTCAGGGCCGTGGGCTTCGGGGGTCCCTCCGGCTCCCCAAAGCACAGAGAAGAGGTGAGAGGTTAGACCATGCCTGGGCCTAGTTGTCTCTTCCACCTGGGTGTGTGCCATTTTGTTGACCTGGCTACCCCCTCTTGGGATAGGTTTTCCACAGCAAGAGCATATTGTTCGTCGGAAGCCTTTGGGCGCCAGGGGGTCTCCGGGCTGTGTTGCTTGTGGTGGAACTCCTGCTAGCAAAACCGCCGGGATGAGGGAAGGGCTCAGACTGTGCCTGGGCCCTGTAGTCTCTTCCAGGTCAGTGTATGGTATTTCCTTCACCTTTCCACAGTCACTGGGGAGCATGTCTGCACGTGGAGAAGGACTTCCTCGTGGAAGCCGGTTTCTGTCAAAGCGTCCCAGTGCTGTCCTCCTCTAATTTCACTCCTGCTGCTAGAAGCCCAGGGAGGAGGGGAGGGCTTAGAACATGGCTGGGCACTGGGGTTTCTTCCAGAGAAGGAGATGGCATTTTTTTTCCCTTGCCTCCACCCCTTGGGATAGGGTCTACACCTCAGGAGAACTGTTACCGTAGGAAACTGGCTTTTTGCAAAGGGGTCTCAGGGCCGTGGGCCTTGGCTGTCCCTCCGGCTCCCCAAACACAGGGACGAGGTGAGGGGCTTAGACCATGCCTGGGCAATGTTGTTTCTTACATCTGGGTGTGTGGCATTTTGTTGACCTGGCTACCCCCACTTGGGATAGGTTTTCCATAGCAAGCACCTCTTGTTCGTCGGAAGCCGTTTTTGCCTCAGGGGTCTCCGGGCTGTGTTCGTTGGGGTTGAACTCCTGCTAGCAAAACCGCCGGGTTGAGGGAAGCGTTCAGACTGTGCCTGGGCCCTGTGGTCTCTTCCAGGTCAGTGTATGGCGTTTCCTTCCCCTTGCCACAGGCACCTGGGAGCATGTCTGCACGTGGAGAAAGACTTTCCCGTGGGAAGCCGGTTTTTGTCAAACGGGTCCCAGTCCCCTGCCCCTCTCCTTTCAATCCTGCTGCCAGAAGCCCAGGGAGGATGGGAGGGCTTAGAACATGGCTGGGCACTGTGGTTTCTTCCAGAGAAGTGGAGGGCATTTGCTTTACCTTGCCACAACCACTTGGGATAGGGTGTGCACCTCAGGAAAACTGTTTCCGTGGGAAGCCGGCTTTTTGCAAAGGGGTCTCAGGGCCGTGGGCCTCGGGTGTTCCTCCGGCTCCCCAAAGCACAGGGACGAGATGAGAGGCTTAGACCGTGCCTGGCCAATGTTGTTTCTTACACCTGGGTGTGTAGCATTTCGTTGACCTGGCTACCCCCACTTGGGATAGGTTTTCCACAGCATGCACCTCTTGTTCGTCGGAAGCCGTTTTTGCCCCAGGGGTCTCCGGGATGTGTTCGTTGGGGTGAACTCCTGCTAGCAGAACCGCCGGAATGAGGGAAGGGTTCAGACTGTGCCTGGGCCCTGTGGTCTCTTCCAAGTCAGTGTATGGCATTTCCTTCCCCTTGCCACAGGCACCTGGGAGCATGTCTGCACGTGGAGAAAGACATTCCCGTGGGAAGCCGGTTTTTGTCAAACGGGTCCCAGTGCCCTGCTCCTCTCTTTTCACTCCTGCTGCCAGAAGCCCAAGGAGGATGGGAGGGCTTAGAACATGGCTGGGCACTGTGGTTTCTTCCAGAGAACTGGAGGGCCTTTGCTTTACCTTGCCACAACCACTTGTGAGAGGTTCTGCACATCAGGAAAACTGTTTCCGTGGGAAGCCGGCTTTTTGCAAAGGGGTCTCAGGGCCGTGTGCCTCGGGGGTCCCTCCGGCTCTCCAAAGCATAGGGACGAGGTGAGGGGCTTAGACCGTGCCTGGGCAATGTTGTTTCTTCCACCTGGTGTGTGGCATTTTGTTGACCTGGCTACCCCCACTTGGGATAGGTTTTCCACAGCAAGAGCATATTGCTCGTCGGAAGCCGTTTGGGCCACAGGGGGTCTCCGGGCTGTGTTCCTTGGGGTTGAACTCCTGCTAGCAAAACCGTCGGGATGAGGGAAGGGCTCAGACTTTGCCTGGGCCCTGTAGTCTCTTCGAGGTCAATGTATGGTATTTCTTTCACCTTACCACAGGCACTGGGGAGCATGTCTGCACGTGGAGAAGGACTTTCTCGTAGGAAGCCGGTTTCTGTCAAAGGGTCCCAGTGCTGTATTCCTCTCTTTTCACTCCTGCTACCAGAAGCCCAGGGAAGAGGGGAGGGCTTAGAACATCCCTGGGCACTGGAGTTTCTTTCAGAGAAGGGGATGGCATTTGCTTTCCCTTGCCACCACCCCTTGGGATAGGGGCTGCACCTCAGGAAAGCTGTTTCCGTGGGAAGCCGGCTTTTTGCCCAACGGGCCTCAGGGCCGTGGGCCTCGGGGGTCCCTCCGGCTCCCCAAAGCACAGAGACGAGGTGAGGGACTTAGACCATGCCTCGGCCATGTTGTTTCTTCCGCCTGGGTGTGTGGCATTTTGTTGACCTGGCTACTCACATTTGCATATGTTTTCCAGAGCAAGCACCTATTGTTCCTCAGAAGCATTTTTTGCCCCAGGGGTCTCCGGGCAGTGTTCCTTGGGCTTGAACTCCTGCTAGCTAAACTGCTGGGATGAGGGAAGGGCTGGCACTGTGCCTGGGCCCTGTGGTCTCTTCCAGGTCAGTGTATGGTATTTCCTTCACCTTGCCACAGGCACTGGGGAGCATGTCTGCACGTGGATAAGGACTTCCCCCTGGGAAACCGGTTTCTGTAAAATGGTCCCAATGCTGTGCTCCTCTCTTTTCACTCCTGCAGCCAGAAGTCCAGGGAGGAGGGGAGGGCTTAGAACATGGCTGGGCACTCGGGTTTCTTCCAGAGAAGGGGATGGCATTTGCTTTCATTGCCACCACCCCTTGGGATAGAGTCTGCACCTCAGGAAAGCTGTTTCCTTGGGAAGCCGGCTTTCTGCCAAACGGGCCTCAGGGCGGTGGTCTTCGGGGGTCCCTCCGGCTCCCCAAAGCACAGGGACGAGGTGAGGGGCTTTGACCATGCCTGAGCCATGTTGTTTCTTACACCTGGGTGTATGGCATTTTGTTGACCAGGCTACCACCACTTGGGATAGGTTTTCCACAGCAAGAGCATATTGTTCCTCAGAAGCCGTTTGGGCCCCAGGGGGTCTCCGGGCTGTGTTCCTTGGGGTTGAACTCCTGCTAGCAAAACCGCCGGGAGGAGGGTAGGGCTCAGACTGTGCCTGGGCCCTGTGGTCTCTTCCAGGTCAGTGTATGGCATTTTCTTCCCCTTGCCGCAGGCACTGGGGAGCATGTCTGCACGTGGAGAAGGACTTCCTCGTGGGAAGCCGGTTTCCCGTCAAAGGATCCCAGTGCTGTCGTCCTCTCTTTTCACTCCTGCCTCCAGAAGCCCAGGGAGGAGGGGAGGGCTTAGAACATGGCTGGGCACTGGGGTTTATTGCAGAGGAGGAGATGGCATTTGCTTTCCCTTGCCACCACCCCTTGGGATAGGGTCTGCACCTCAGGAAAGCTCTTTCCGTGGGAGGCCGGCTTTCTGCCAAACGGGCCTCCGGGCCGTGGGCTTCGGGGGAACCCTCCGGCTCCCCAAAACACAGAGAGGACGTGAGGGGTTAGACCATGCCTGGGCCTAGTTGTCTCTTCCACCTGGGTGTGTGGCATTTTGTTGACCTGGCTACCCCCTCTTGGGATAGGTTTTCCACAGCAAGAGCATATTGTTCGTCGGAAGCCCTTTGGGCCCCAGGGGGTCTCCGGGCTGTGTTCGTTGTGGTGGAACTCCTGCTAGCAAAACCGCCGGGATGAGGAAAGGGCTCAGACTGTGCCTGGGCCCTGTGGTCTCTTCCAGGTCAGTGTATGGTATTTCCTTCATCTTGCCACAGGCACTGGGGAGCATGTCTGCACGTGGAGAAGGACTTCCTCATGGAAGCCGGTTTCTGTCAAAGCGTCCCAGTGCTGTCCTCCTCTCTTTTCACTCCTGTTGCTAGAAGCCCAGGGAGGAGGGGAGGGCTTAGAACATGGCTGGGCACTGGGGTTTATTGCAGAGGAGGAGATGGCATTTGCTTTCCCTTACCACCACCCCTTGGGAGAGGGTCTGCAACTCAGGAAAGCTGTTTCCGTGGGAGGCCGGCTTTCTGCCAAACGGGTCTCAGGGCCGTGGGCTTCGGGGGTCCCTCCGGCTCCCCAAAGCACAGAGAAGAGGTGAGAGGTTAGACCATGCCTGGGCCTAGTTGTCTCTTCCACCTGGGTGTGTGCCATTTTGTTGACCTGGCTACCCCCTCTTGGGATAGGTTTTCCACAGCAAGAGCATATTGTTCGTCGGAAGCCTTTGGGCGCCAGGGGGTCTCCGGGCTGTGTTGCTTGTGGTGGAACTCCTGCTAGCAAAACCGCCGGGATGAGGGAAGGGCTCAGACTGTGCCTGGGCCCTGTAGTCTCTTCCAGGTCAGTGTATGGTATTTCCTTCACCTTTCCACAGGCACTGGGGAGCATGTCTGCACGTGGAGAAGGACTTCCTCGTGGAAGCCGGTTTCTGTCAAAGCGTCCCAGTGCTGTCCTCCTCTAATTTCACTCCTGCTGCTAGAAGCCCAGGGAGGAGGGGAGGGCTTAGAACATGGCTGGGCACTGGGGTTTCTTCCAGAGAAGGAGATGGCATTTTTTTTCCCTTGCCTCCACCCCTTGGGATAGGGTCTACACCTCAGGAGAACTGTTTCCGTAGGAAACTGGCTTTTTGCAAAGGGGTCTCAGGGCCGTGGGCCTTGGCTGTCCCTCCGGCTCCCCAAACACAGGGACGAGTGGAGGGGCTTAGACCATGCCTGGGCAATGTTGTTTCTTACATCTGGGTGTGTGGCATTTTGTTGACCTGGCTACCCCCACTTGGGATAGGTTTTCCATAGCAAGCACCTCTTGTTCGTCGGAAGCCGTTTTTGCCTCAGGGGTCTCCGGGCTGTGTTCGTTGGGGTTGAACTCCTGCTAGCAAAACCGCCGGGTTGAGGGAAGCGTTCAGACTGTGCCTGGGCCCTGTGGTCTCTTCCAGGTCAGTGTATGGCGTTTCCTTCCCCTTGCCACAGGCACCTGGGTGCATGTCTGCACGTGGAGAAAGACTTTCCCGTAGGAAGCCGGTTTTTGTCAAACGGGTCCCAGTGCTGTGCTCCTCTCTTTTCACTCCTGCTGCCACAAGCCCAGGGAGGATGGGAGGGCTTAGAACATGGCTGGGCACTGTGGTTTCTTCCAGAGAAGTGGAGGGCATTTGCATTACCTTGCCACAACCAGTTGGGATAGGGTCTGCACCTCAGGAAGACTCTTTTCGTCGGAAGCCGGCTTTTTCCAAAGGGGTCTCAGGGCCGTGGGCCTCGGGTGTCCCTCGGCTCCCCAAAGCACAGGGACGAGGTGAGGTGCTTAGAACATGCCTGGGCAATGTTGTTTCTTACACCTGGGTGTGTTGCATTTTGTTTACCTGGCTACCCCATATTTGGGATAGGTTTTCCACAGCAAGAGTATACTGCTCTTCGGAAGCCGTTTTTGCCCCAGGGGTCTCCGGGCTGTGTTCGTTGGGGTTGACTCCTGCTAGCAAAACCGCCGGGATGAGGGAAGGGCTCAGACTGTGCCTGGGCCCTGTGGTCTCTTCCAGGTCAGTGTATGGCATTTCCTTCCCCTTGCCACAGGCACCTGGGAGCATGTCTGCATGTGGGGAAAGACTTTCCCTTGGGAAGCCGGTTTTTGTCAAACGGGTCCCAGTGCCCTGCTCCTCTCTTTTCACTCCTGCTGCCAGAAGCCCAGGGAGGATGGGAGGGCTTAGAACATGGCTGGGCACTGTGGTTTCTTCCAGAGAAGTGGAGGGCATTTGCTTTACCTTGCCACAACCACTTGTGAGAGGGTCTGCACCTCAGAAAACTGTTTCCGTGGGAAGCCGGCTTTTTGCAAAGGGTTCTCAGGGTCGTGGGCCTCGGGTGTCCCTCCGGCTCACCAAAGCACAGGGACGAGGTGAGGGGCTTAGACCGTGCCTGGGCAATGTTGTTTCTTACACCTTGGTGTGTTGCATTTTGTTGACCTGGCTACCCCCACTTGGGATAGGTTTTCCACAGCAAGCACCTCTTGTTCGTCGGTAGCCGTTTTTGCCCAAGGGGTCTCCGGGCTGTGTTCATTGGGGTGAACTCCTGCTAGCAAAACCGCCGGGATGAGGGAAGGGTTCAGACTGTGCCTGGGCCCTGTGGTCTCTTCCAGGTCAGTGTATGGCATTTCCTTCCCCTTGCCACAGGCACCTGGGAGCATGTCTGCACTTGGAGAAAAACTTTCCCGTGGGAAGCCGGTTTTTGTCAAACGGGTCCCAGTGCTCTGCTCCTCTCTTTTCACTCCTGCTGCCAGAAGCCCAGGGAGGACGGGAGGGCTTAGAACATGGCTGGGCACTGTGGTTTCTTCCAGAGAAGTGGAGGGCATTTGCTTTACCTTGCCACAATCCCTTGGGAAAGGGTGTGCACCTCAGGAAAACTGTTTTCCGTGGGAAGCCGGCTTTTTGCAAAGGGGTCTCAGGGCCGTGGGCCTCGGGTGTCCCTCCGGCTCCCCAAAGCACAGGGACGAGGTGAGGGGCTTGGACCGTGCCTGGGCAATGTTGTTTCTTACACCTGGGTGTGTGGCATTTTGTTAACCTGGCTACCCCACTTGGGATGGGTTTTCCACAGCAAGGACCTCTTGTTCGTCGGAAGCCGTTTTTGCCCCAGTGGTCTCCGGGCTGTGTTCGTTGGGGTTGAACTCCTGCTACCAAAACCGTCGGGATGAAGGAGGGGTTCAGACTGTGCCTGGGCCCTGTGGTCTCTTCCAGGTCAGTGTATGGCATTTCCTTCCCCTTGCCACAGGCACCTGGGAGCATGTCTGCACGTGGAGAAAGACTTTCCCGTGGGAAGCCGGTTTTTGTCAAACGGGTCCGAGTGCTCTGCTCCTCTCTTTTCACTCCTGCTGCCAGAAGCCCAGGGAGGATGGGAGGGCTTAGAACATGGCTGGGCAATGTGGTTTCTTCCAGAGAAGTGGAGGGCATTTGCATTACCTTGCCACTACCACTTGTGAGAGGGTCTGCACCTCAGGGAAACTGTTTCCATGGGAAGCCGGCTTTTTACAAAGGGTTCTCAGGGTCGTGGGCCTCGGGTGTCCCTCCGGCTCCTCAAAGCACAGGGATGAGGTGAGGGGCTTAGACCATGCCTGGGCAATGCTGTTTCTTACACCTGGGTGTTTGGCATTTTGTTGACCTGGCTACCCCACTTGGGATAGGTTTTCCACAGCAAGCACGTATTGTTCGTCGGAAGCCGTTTTTGCCCCAGGGGTCTCCGGGCTGTGTTCGTTGGGGTTGAACTCCTGCTATCAAAACCGGCGGGATGAGGGAGGGGTTCAGACTGTGCCTGGTCCCTGTGGTCTCTTCCAGGTCAGTGTATGGCATTTCCTTCCCCTTGCCACAGGCACCTGGGAGCATGTCTGCACGTGGAGAAAGACTTTACCGTGGGAAGCCGGTTTTTGTCAAACGGGTCCCAGTGCTCTGCTCCTCTCTTTTAACTCCTGCTGCCTGAAGCCCAGGGAGGATGGGAGGGCTTAGAACATGGCTGGGCACTGTGGTTTCTTTTAGAGAAGTGGAGGGCATTTGCATTACCTTGCCACAACCACTTGGGATAGGGTGTGCACCTCAGGAAAACTGTTTCCGTGGGAAGCCGGCTTTTTGCAAAGGGGTCTCAGGGCCGTGGGGATCGGCTTTCCCTCCGGCTCCCCAAAGCACAGGGACGAGGTGAGGGGCTTAGACCGTGCCTGGGCAATGTTGTTTCTTACACCTGGGTGTGTGGCATTTTGTTGACCTGGCTACCCCCACTTGGGATAGGTTTTCCTGTCAAGCACCTCTTGTTGGTTGGAAGCCGTTTTTGCCCCAGGGGTCTCCGGGCTGTGTTCGTTGGGGTGAACTCCTGCTATCAAAACCGTCGGGATGAGGGAGGGGTTCAGACTGTGCCTGGTCCCTGTGGTCTCTTCCAGGTCAGTGTATGGCATTTCCTTCCCCTTGCCACAGGCACCTGGGAGCATGTCTGCACGTGGAGAAAGACTTTCCCGTGGGAAGCCGGTTTTTGTCAAACGGGTCCCAGTGCTCTGCTCCTCTCTTTTCACTCCTGCTGCCTGAAGCCCAGGGAGGATGGGAGGGCTTAGAACATGGCTGGGCACTGTGGTTTCTTTTAGAGAAGTGGAGGGCATTTGCATTACCTTGCCACAACCACTTGGGATAGGGTGTGCACCTCAGGAAAACTGTTTCCGTGGGAAGCCGGCTTTTTGCAAAGGGGTCTCAGGGCCGTGGGGATCGGCTTTCCCTCCGGCTCCCCAAAGCACAGGGACGAGGTGAGGGGCTTAGACCGTGCCTGGGCAATGTTGTTTCTTACACCTGGGTGTGTGGCATTTTGTTGACCTGGCTACCCCCACTTGGGATAGGTTTTCCATAGCAAGCACCTTTTGTTCTTCGGAAGCCGTTTTTGCCCCAGGGGTCTCCGGGCTGTGTTCGTTGGGGTGAACTCCTGCTAGCAAAACCGCCGGGATGAGGGAAGGGTTCAGACTGTGCCTGGGCCCTGTGGTCTCTTCCAGGTCAGTGTATGGCATTTCCTTCCCCTTGCCACAGGCACCTGGGAGCATGTCTGCACGTGGAGAAAGACTTTCCCGTGGGAAGCCGGTTTTTGTCAAACGGGTCCCAGTGCTCTGCTCCTCTCTTTTCACTCCTGCTGCCAGAAGCCCAGGGAGGATGGGAGGGCTTAGAACATGGCTGGGCACTGTGGTTTCTTCCAGAGAAGTTGAGGGCATTTGCTTTACCTTGCCACAACCACTTGGGGTAGGGTGTGCACCTCAGGAAAACTGTTTTCCGTGGGAAGCTGGCTTTTTGCAAAGGGGTCTCAGGGCCGTGGGCCTCGGCTGTCCCTCCGGCTCCCCAAAGCACAGGGACGAGGTGAGGGGCTTAGACCGTGCCTGAGCAATGTTGTTTCTTCCACCTGGGTGTGTGGCATTTCGTTGACCTGGCTACTCCCACGTGGGATAGGTTTTCCACAGCAAGCACCTCTTGTTCGTTGGAAGCCCTTTTTGCCCCAGGGGTCTCCGGGCTGTGTTCGTTGGGGTTGAACTCCTGCTAGCAAAACCGCCGGGATGAGGGAAGGGTTCAGACTGTGCCTGGGCCCTGTGGTCTCTTCCAGGTGAGTGTATGGCATTTCCTTCCCCTTGCCACAGGCACCTGGGAGCATGTCTGCATGTGGAGAAAGACTTTCCCGTGGGAAGCCGGTTTTTGTCAAACGGGTCCCAGTGCTCTGCTCCTCTCTTTTCATTCCTGCTGCCAGAAGCCCAGGGAGGATGGGAGGGCTTAGAACATGGCTGGGCACTGTGGTTTCTTCCAGAGAAGTGGAGGGCATTTGCATTACCTTGCCACAACCACGTGGGATAGGGTGTGCACCTCAGGAAAACTGTTTCCGTGGGAAGCCGGCTTTTTGCAAAGGGGTCTCAGGGCCGTGGGGATAGGCTTTCCCTCCGGCTCCCCAAAGCACAGGGACGAGGTGAGGGGCTTAGACCGTGCCTGGGCAATGTTGTTTCTATACACCTGGGTGTGTGGCATTTTGTTGACCTGGCTACCCCCACTTGGGATAGGTTTTCCTGTCAAGCACCTCTTGTTCGTCGGAAGCCGTTTTTGCCCCAGGGGTCTCCGGGCTGTGTTCGTTGGGGTGAACTCCTGCTAGAAAAACCGCCAGGATGAGGAAAGGGTTCAGACTGTGCCTGGGCCCTGTGGTCTCTTCCAGGTCAGTGTATGGCATTTCCTTCCCCTTGCCACAGGCACCTGGGAGCATGTCTGCACGTGGAGAAAGACTTTCCCGTGGGAAGCTGGTTTTTGTCTAACGGGTCCCAGTGCTCTGCTCCTCTCTTTTCACTCCTGCTGCCAGAAGCCCAGGGAGGATGGGAGGGCTTAGAACATGGCTAGGCAATGTGGTTTCTTCCAGAGAAGTAGAGGGCATTTGCTTTACCTTGCCACAACCACTTGGGATAGGGTGTGCACCTCAGGAAAACTGTTCTCCGTGGGAAGCCGGCTTTTTGCAAAGGGGTCTCAGTGCCGTGGGCCTCGGCTGTCCCTCCGGCTCCCCAAAGCACAGGGACAAGGAGAGGGGCTTAGACCGTGCCTGGGCAATGTTGTTTCTTACACCTGGGTGTGTGGCATTTCGTTGACCTGGCTACTCCCACGTGGGATAGGTTTTCCACAGCAAGCACCTCTTGTTCGTCGGAAGCCGTTTTTGCCCCAGGGGTCTCCGGGCTGTGTTCGTTGGGGTTGAACTCCTGCTATCAAAACCGTCGGGACGAGGGAGGGGTTCAGACTGTGCCTGGGCCCTGTGGTCTCTTCCAGGTCAGTGTATGGCATTTCCTTCCCCTTGCCACAGGCACCTGGGAGCATGTCTGCACGTGGAGAAAGACTTTACCGTGGGAAGCCGGTTTTTGTCAAACGGGTCCCAGTGCTCTGCTCCTCTCTTTTCACTCCTGCTGCCTGAAGCCCAGGGAGGATGGGAGGGCTTAGAACATGGCTGGGAACTGTGGTTTCTTCCAGAGAAGTGGAGGGCATTTGCATTACCTTGCCACAACCACTTGGGATAGGGTGTGCACCTCAGGAAAACTGTTTCCGTGGGAAGCCGGCTTTTTGCAAAGGGGTCTCAGGGCCGTGGGGATCGGCTTTCCCTCCGGCTCCCCAAAGCACAGGGACGAGGTGAGGGGCTTAGACCGTGCCTGGGCAATGTTGTTTCTTACACCTGGGTGTGTGGCATTTCGTTGACCTGGCTACTCCCACTTGGGATAGGTTTTCCACAGCAAGCACCTCTTGTTCGTCGGAAGCCGTTTGAGGCCCAGGGGTCTCCAGACTGTGTTCGTTGGGGTTGAACTCCTGCTAGCAAAACCGCCGGGATGAGGGAAGGGTTCAGACTGTGCCTGGGCCCTGTGGTCTCTTCCAGGTCAGTGTATGGCATTTCCTTCCCCTTGCCACAGGCACCTGGGAGCATGTCTGCATGTGGAGAAAGACTTCCTCGTGGGAAGCCGGTTTTTGTCAAACGGGTCCCAGTGCCCTGCTCCTCTCTTTTCACTCCTGCTGCCAGAAGCCCAGGGAGGATGGACGGGCTTAGAACATGGCTGGGCACTGTGGTTTCTTCCAGAGAAGTGGAGAGCATTTGCTTTACCTTACCACAACCACGTGGGATAGGGTGTGCACCTCAGGAAAACTGTTTCTGTGGGAAGCCGGCTTTTTACAAAGGGGTCTCAGGTCCGTTAGCCTCGGGTGTCCCTCCGGCTCCCCAAAGTACAGAGAGGAGGTGAGGGGTTAGACCATGCCTGGGCCTAGTTGTCTCTTCCACCTGGGTGTGTGCCATTTTGTTGACCTGGCTACCCCCTCTTGGCATAGGTTTTCCACAGCAAGAGCATATTGTTCGTGGGAAGCCGTTTGTGCGCCAGGGGGTCTCCGGGCTGTGTTCCTTCTGGTGGAACTCCTGCTAGCAAAACCGCCGGGATGAGGGAAGGGCTCAGACTGTGCCTGGGCCCTGTGGTCTCTTCCAGGTCAGTGTATGGTATTTCCTTCACCTTGCCACAGGCACTGGGGAGCATGTCTGCACGTGGAGAAGGACTTCCTCGTGGAAGCCGGTTTCTGTCAAAGCGTCCCAGTGCTGTCCTCCTCTCTTTTCACTCCTGCTGCTAGAAGCCCAGGGAGGAGGGGAGGGCTTAGAACATGGCTGGGCACTGGGGTTTCTTCCAGAGAAGGAGATGGCATTTTTTTCCCTTGCCTCCACCCCTTGGGATAGGGTCTGCTCCTCAGGAAAGCTGTTTCCGTGGGAAGCCGGCTTTTTGCAAAGGGTTTTCAGGGCCGTGTGCCTCGGCTGTCCCTACGGCTCCCCAAACACATGGACGAGGTGAGGGGCTTAGACCATGCCTGGGCAATGTTGTTTCTTACACCTGGGTGTGTGGCATTTTATTGACCTGGCTACCCCCACTTGGGATAGGTTTTCAACAGCAAGCGCCTTAGTTCGTCGGAAGCCGTTTTTGCCTCAGGGGTCTCCGGGCTGTGTTCGTTGGGGTTGAACTCCTGCTAGCAAAACCGCCGGGATGAGGGAAGAGTTCAGACTGTGCCTGGGCCCTGTGGTCTCTTCCAGGTCAGTGTATGGCATTTCCTTCCCCTTGCCACAGGCACCTGGGAGCATGTCTGCACGTGGAGAAAGACTTTCGCATGGGAAGCCGGTTTTTGTCAAACGGGTCCCAGTGCTCTGCTCCTCTCTTTTCACTCCTGCTGCCAGAAGCCCAGGGAGGATGGGAGGGCTTAGAACATGGCTGGGCACTGGGGTTTCTTCCAGAGAAGTGGAGGGCATTTGCTTTACCTTGCCACAACCACTTGGGAGAGGGTCTGCACCTCAGGAAAACTGTTTCCGTGGGAAGCCGGCTTTTTGCAAAGGGGTCTCAGGGCCGTGGGGCTCGGCTGTCCCTCCGGCTCCCCAAAGCACAGGGACGAGGTGAGGGGCTTAGACCATGCCTGGGCCATGTTGTTTCTTCCACCTGGTTGTGTGGCATTTTGTTGACGTGGCTACCCCCACTTGGGATAGGTTTTCCACAGCAAGAGCATATTGTTTGTCGGAAGCCGTTTGGGCCCCAGGGGGTCTCTGGGCTGTGTTCCTTGGGGTTGAACTCCTGCTAGCAAAACCGCCGGGATGAGGGAAGGGCTCAGACTGTGCCTGGGCCCTGTGGTCTCTTCCAGTTCAGTGCATGGCATTTCCTTCACCTTGCCACAGGCACTGGGAAGCATGTCTGCACGTGGAGAAGGACTTCCTCGTGGGAAGCCCGTTTCTGTCAAAGGGTCCCAGTGCTGTGCTCCTCTCTTTTCTCTCCTGCTGCCAGAAGGCCAGGATAGGGGAGGACTTAGAACATGGCTGGGCACTGGGGTTTCTTCCAGAGAAGGGGATGGCATTTGCTTTCCCTTGCCACCACCCCTTAGGATAGGGTGTGCACCTCAGGAAAGCTGTTTCCGTGGGAAGCTGGCTTTCTGCCCAACGGGCCTCAGGGCCGTGGGCCTCGGGGGTCCCTCCGACTCCCCAAAGCACAGGGACGAGGTGAGGGGCTTAGACCGTGCCTGGGCAATGTTATTTCTTACACCTGGGTGTGTGGCATTTCGTTGACCTGGCTACCCCACGTGGGATAGGTTTTCCTGTCAAGCACCTCTTGTTCGTCGGAAGCCGTTTTTGCCCCAGGGGTCTCCGGGCTGTGTTCGTTGGGGTTGAACTCCTGCTATCAAAACCGTCGGGATGAGGGAGGGGTTCAGACTGTGCCTGGGCCCTGTGGTCTCTTCCAGGTCAGTGTATGGCATTTCCTTCCCCTTGCCACAGGCACCTGGGAGCATGTCTGCATGTGGAGAAAGACTTTCCCGTGGGAAGCCCGTTTTTGTCAAACGGGTCCCAGTGCTCTGCTCCTCTCTTTTCACTCCTGCTGCCTGAAGCCCAAGAAGGATGGGAGGGCTTAGAACATGGCTGGGCACTGTGGTTTCTTCCAGAGAAGTGGAGGGCATTTGCTTTACCTTGCCACAACCACGTGGGATAGGGTGTGCACCTCAGGAAAACTGTTTCCGTGGGAAGCCGGCTTTTTGCAAAGGGGTCTCAGGGCCGTGGGGATCGGCTTTCCCTCCGGCTCCCCAAAGCACAGGGACGAGGTGAGGGGCTTAGACCGTGCCTGGGCAATGTTGTTTCTTACACCTGGGTGTGTGGCATTTTGTTGACCTGGCTACCCCCACTTGGGATACGTTTTCCTGTCAAGCACCTCTTGTTCGTCGGAAGCCGTTTTTGCCCCAGGGGTCTCCGGGCTGTGTTCGTTGGGGTGAACTCCTGCTAGCAAAACCGCCGGGATGAGGAAAGGGTTCAGCCTGTGCCTGGGCCCTGTGGTCTCTTCCAGGTCAGTGTATGGCATTTCCTTCCCCTTGCCACAGGCACCTGGGAGCATGTCTGCACGTGGAGAAAGACTTTCCCGTGGGAAGCCGGTTTTTGTCAAACGGGTCCCAGTGCTCTGCTCCTCTCTTTTCACTCCTGCTGCCAGAAGCCCAGGGAGGATGGGAGGGCTTAGAACATGGCTGGGCACTGGGGTTTCTTCCAGAGAAGTGGAGGGCATTTGCTTTACCTTGCCACAACCACTTGGGATAGGGTGTGCACCTCAGGAAAACTGTTTCCGTGGGAAGCCGGCTTTTTGCAAAGGGGTCTCAGGGCCGTGGGGCTCGGCTGTCCCTCCGGTTCCCCAAAGCACAGGGACGAGGTGAGGGGCTTAGACCATGCCTGGGCCATGTTGTTTCTTCCACCTGGTTGTGTGGCATTTTGTTGACGTGGCTACCCCCACTTGGGATAGGTTTTCCACAGCAAGAGCATATTGTTTGTCGGAAGCCGTTTGGGCCCCAGGGGGTCTCTGGGCTGTGTTCCTTGGGGTTGAACTCCTGCTAGCAAAACCGCCG
Source organism: Ursus americanus (assembly GCF_024610735.1). Lineage (NCBI taxonomy): Eukaryota > Metazoa > Chordata > Mammalia > Carnivora > Ursidae > Ursus > Ursus americanus. The sequence continues at coordinate 462,627 of NW_028273684.1, forward strand.
GGATGAGGGAAGGGCTCAGACTGTGCCTGGGCCCTGTGGTCTCTTCCAGTTCAGTGCATGGCATTTCCTTCACCTTGCCACAGGCACTGGGAAGCATGTCTGCACGTGGAGAAGGACTTCCTCGTGGGAAGCCCGTTTCTGTCAAACGGTCCCAGTGCTGTGCTCCTCTCTTTTCTCTCCTGCTGGCAGAAGCCCAGGGAGGAGGGGAGGACTTAGAACATGGCTGGGCACTGGGGTTTCTTCCAGAGAAGGGGATGGCATTTGCTTTCCCTTGCCACCACCCCTTAGGATAGGGTCTGCACCTCAGGAAAGCTGTTTCCGTGGGAAGCCGGCTTTCTGCCCAACGGGTCTCAGGGCCGTGGGCCTCGGGGGTCCCTCCGGCTCCCCACAGCACAGGGACGAGGTGAGGGGCTTAGACCGTGCCTGGGCAATGTTGTTTCTTACACCTGGGTGTGTGGCATTTCGTTGACCTGGCTACCCCCACTTGGGATAGGTTTTCCACAGCAAGCACCTCTTGTTCGTAGGAAGCCGTTTTTGCCCCAGGGGTCTCCGGGCTGTGTTCGTTGGGGTTGAACTCCTGCTAGCAAAACCGCCGGGATGAGGGAAGGGTTCAGACTGTGCCTGGGCCCTGTGGTCTCTTCTAGGTCAGTGTATGGCATTTCCTTCCCCTTGTCACAGGCACCTGGGAGCATGTCTGCACGTGGAGAAAGACTTTCGCATGGGAAGCCGGTTTTTCTCAAACGGGTCCCAGTGCTCTGCTCCTCTCTTTTCACTCCTGCTGCCAGAAGCCCAGGGAGGATGGGAGGGCTTAGAACATGGCTGGGCACTGTGGTTTCTTCCAGAGAAGTGGAGGGCATTTGCATTACCTTGCCACAACCACTTGGGATAGGGTGTGCACCTCAGGAAAACTGTTTCCGTTGGAAGCAGGCTTTTTGCAAAGGGGTCTCAGGGCTGTGGGGCTCGGTTGTCCCTCCGGCTCCCCAAACACAGGGACGAGGTGAGGGGCTTAGACCATGCCTGGGTAATGTTGTTTCTTACACCTGGGTGTGTGTCATTTTATTGACCTGGCTACCCCCACTTGGGATAGGTTTTCAACAGCAAGCGCCTTTGTTCGTCGGAAGCCATTTTTGCCTCAGGGGTCTCCAGGCTGTGTTCCTTGGGGTTGAACTCCTGCTAGCAAAACCGCCAGGATGAGGGAAGGGTTCAGACTGTGCCTGGGCCCTGTGGTCTCTTCCAGGTCAGTGTATGGTATTTCTTTCACCTTGCCACAGGCACTGGGGAGCATGTCTGCACGTGGATAAGGACTTCCCCCTGGGAAACCGGTTTCTGTAAAATGGTCCCAATGCTGTGCTCCTCTCTTTTCACTCCTACAGCCAGAAGTCCAGGGAGGAGGGGAGGGCTTAGAACATGGCTGGGCACTGGGGTTTCTTCCAGAGATGGGGATGGCATTTGCTTTCATTGCCACCACCCCTTGGGATAGAGTCTGCACCTCAGGAAAGCTGTTTCCTTGGGAAGCCGGCTTTCTGCCAAACGGGCCTCAGGGCCGTGGGCTTCGGGGGTCCCTCCGGCTCCCCAAAGCACAGGGACGAGGTGAGGGGCTTTGACCATGCCTGAGCCATGTTCTTTCTTCCACCTGGGTGTATGGCAACTTGTTGACCAGGCTACCCCACTTGGGATAGGTTTTCCACAGCAAGAGCATATTGTTCGTCGGAAGCCGTTTGGGCCCCAAGGGGTCTCCGGGCTGTGTTCCTTGGGGTTGAACTCCTGCTAGCAAAACCGCCGGGATGAGGGAAGGGCTCAGACTGTGCCTGGGCCCTGTGGTCTCTTCCAGGTCAGTGTATGGCATTTCCTTCACCTTGCCACAGGCACTGGGGAGCATGTCTGCACGTGGAGAAGGACTTCCTCGTGGGAAGCCGGTTTCCCGTCAAAGGATCCCAGTGTTGTGGTCCTCTCTTTTCACTCCTGCTACCAGAAGCCCAGGGAGGAGGGGAGGGCTTAGAACATGGCTGGGCACTGGGGTTTATTGCAGAGGAGGAGATGGGATTTGCTTTCCCTTGCCACCACCCCTTGGGATAGGGTCTGCACCTCAGGAAAGCTGTTTCCGTGGGAAGCCGGCTTTCTGCCCAACGGGCCTCAGGGCCGTGGGCTTCGGGGGTCCCTCCGGCTCCCCAAAAACAGAGTGGAGGTGAGGGGTTAGACCATGCCTGGGCCTAGTTGTCTCTTCCACCTGGGTGTGTGGCATTTTGTTGACCTGGCTACCCCCTCTTGGGATTGGTTTTCCACAGCAAGAGCATATTGTTCGTCGGAAGCCCTTTGGGCCCCAGGGGGTCTCCGGGCTGTGTTCGTTGTGGTGGAACTCCTGCTAGCAAAACCGCCGGGATGAGGGAAGGGTTCAGACTGTGCCTGGGCCCGGTGGTCTCTTCCAGGTCAGTGTATGGTATTTCCTTCACCTTGCCACAGGCACTGGGGAGCATGTCGCACGTGTAGAAGGACTTCCTCCTGGAAGCCGGTTTCTGTCAAAGCGTCCCAGTGCTGTCGTCCTCTCTTTTCACTCCTGTTGCTAGAAGCCCAGGGAGGAGGGGAGGGCTTAGAACATGGCTGGGCACTGGGGTTTATTGCAGAGGAGGAGATGGCATTTGCTTTCCCTTACCACCACCCCTTGGGATAGGGTGTGCAACTCAGGAATGCTGTTTCCGTGGGAGGCCGGCTTTCTGCCAAACGGGTCTCAGGGCCGTGGGCTTCGGGGGTCCCTCCGGCTCCCCAAAGCACAGAGAGGAGGTGAGGGGTTAGACCATGCCTGGGCCTAGTTGTCTCTTCCACCTGGGTGTGTGCCATTTTGTTGACCTGGCTACCCCCTCTTGGCATAGGTTTTCCACAGCAAGAGCATATTGTTCGTCGGAAGCCGTTTGGGCGCCAGGGGGTCTCCGGGCTGTGTTCCTTCTGGTGGAACTCCTGCTAGCAAAACCGCCGGGATGAGGGAAGGGCTCAGACTGTGCCTGGGCCCTGTGGTCTCTTCCAGGTCAGTGTATGGCATTTCCTTCCCCTTGCCACAGGCACCTGGGAGCATGTCTGCACGTGGAGAAAGACTTTCCCGTGGGAAGCCGGTTTTTGTCAAACGGGTCCCAGTGCTCTGCTCCTCTCTTTTCACTCCTGCTGCCTGAAGCCCAGGGAGGATGGGAGGGCTTAGAACATGGCTGGGCACTGTGGTTTCTTCCAGAGAAGTGGAGGGCAATTGCATTACCTTGCCACAACCACTTGGGATAGGGTGTGCACCTCAGGAAAACTGTTTCCGTGGGAAGCCGGCTTTTTGCAAAGGGGTCTCAGGGCCGTGGGGCTCGGCTGTCCCTCCGGCTCCCCAAAGCACAGGGACGAGGTGAGGGGCTTAGACCGTGCCTGGGCAATGTTGTTTCTTACACCTGGGTGTGTGGCATTTCGTTGACCTGGCTACCCCCACTTGGGATAGGTTTTCCACAGCAAGCACCTCTTGTTCGTCGGAAGCCGTTTTTGCCTCAGGGTCTCCGGGCTGTGTTCCTTGGGGTTGAACTCCTGCTAGCAAAACCGCCGGGATGAGGGAAGGGTTCAGACTGTGCCTGGGCCCTGTGGTCTCTTCCAGTCAGTGTATGGCATTTCCTTCACCTTGCCACAGTCACTGGGGAGAATGTCTGCACGTGGAGAAGGATTTCCTCGTGGGAAGCCGGTTTCTGTCAATCCGTCCCAGTGCTGTGCTCCGCTCTTTTCATTCCTTCTGCCAGAAGCCCAGGGAGGAGGGGAGGGCTTAGAACATGGCTGGGCACTGGGGTTTCTACCAAAGGAGGGGATGGCATTTGCTTTCCATTGCCACCACCCCTTGGGATAGGGTCTGCACCTCAGGAAAGCTGTTTCCGTGGGAAGCCTGGTTTCTGCCCAACGGGCCACAGGGCCGTGGGCCTCGGGGGTCCCTCCGGCTCCCCAAAGCACAGGGACGAGGTGAGGGGCTTAGACCATGCCTGGGCCATGTTACTTCTTCCACCTGGGTGTGTGGCATTTTGTTGACCTGGCTACCCCCACTTGGGATAGGTTTTCCACAGCAAGCACCTATTGTTCGCCGGAAGCCGTTTTTGCCCCAGGGCTCTCCGGGCTGTGTTCCTTGGGATTGAACTCCTGCTAGCAAACCCGTCGGGATGAGGGAAGGGTTCAGACTGTGCCTGGGCCCTGTGGTCTCTTCCAGGTCAGTATATGGCATTTCCTTCCCCTTGCCACAGGCACCTAGGAGCATGTCTGCACGTGGAGAAAGACTTTCGCGTGGGAAGCCGGTTTTTGTCAAACGGGTCCCAGTGCTCTGCTCCTCTCTTTTCACTCCTGCTGCCAGAAGCCCAGGGAGGATGGGAGGGCTTAGAACATGGCTGGGCACTGTGGTTTCTTCCAGAGAAGTGGTAGGCATTTGCATTACGTTGCAACAACCACTTGGGATAGGGTCTGCACCTCAGGAAAACTGTTTCCGTGGGAAGCCGCCTTTTGCAAAGGGGTCTCAGGGCCGTGGGACTCGGCTGTCCCTCCGGCTCCCCAAGGCTCAGGGACGAGTTGAGGGGCTTAGACCGTGCCTGGGCAATGTTGTTTCTTACACCTGGGTGTGTGGTATTTCGTTGACCTGGCTACTCCCACTTGGGATAGGTTTTCCACAGCAAGCACCTCTTTTTCGTCGGAAGCCGTTTTTGCCCCAGGGGTCTCCGGGCTGTGTTCGTTGGGGTTGAACTCCTGCTAGCAAAACCGCCGGGTGAGGGAAGGGTTCAGACTGTGCCTGGGCCCTGTGGTCTCTTCCAGGTCAGTGTATGGCATTTCCTTCCCCTTGCCACAGGCACCTGGGAGCATGTCTGTACGTGGAGAAAGACTTTCCCGTGGGAAGCCGGTTTTTGTCAAACGGGTCCCAGTGCTCTGCTCCTCTCTTTCTCTCCTGCTGCCAGAAGCCCAGGGAGGATGGGAGGGCTTAGAACATGGCTGGGCACTGTGGTTTCTTCCAGAGAAGTGGAGGGCATTTGCTTTACCTTGCCACAACCACTTGGGATAGGGTATGCACCTCAGGAAAACTGTTTTCCGTGGGAAGCCGGCTTTTTGCGAAGGGGTCTCAGGGCCGTGGGCCTCGGCTGTCCCTCCGGCTCCCCAAAGCACAGGGACGATGTGAGGGGCTTAGACCGTGCCTGAGCAATGTTGTTTCTTACACCTGGGTGTGTGGCATTTCGTTGACCTGGCTACTCCCACTTGGGATAGGTTTTCCATAGCAAGCACCTCTTGTTCCTTGGAAGCCCTTTTTGCCCCAGGGGTCTCCGGGCTGTGTTCGTTGGGGTTGAACTCCTGCTAGCAAAACCGCCGGGATGAGGGAAGGGTTCAGACTGTGCCTGGGCCCTGTGGTCTCTTCCAGTTCAATGTATGGCATTTCCTTCCCCTTGCCACAGGCACCTGGGAGCATGTCTGCACGTGGAGAAAGACTTTCCCGTGGGAAGCCGGTTTTTGTCAAACGGGTCCCAGTGCCCTGCTCCTCTCTTTTCACTCCTACTGCCAGAAGCGCAGGGAGGATGGGAGGGCTTAGAACATGCCTGGGCACTGTGGTTTCTTCCAGAGAAGTGGAGGGCATTTGCTTTACCTTTCCACAACCACTTTTGAGAGGGTCTGCACCTCAGGAAAACTGTTTCCGTGGGAAGCCGGCTTTTTGCAAAGGGTTCTCAGGGTGGTGGGCCTCGGGTGTCCCTCCGGCTCCCCAAAGCACAGGGATGAGGTGAGGGGCTTAGACCGTGCCTGGGCAATGTTGTTTCTTACACCTTGGTGTGTGGCATTTTGTTGACCTGGCTACCCCACTTGGGATACGATTTCCAGAGCAAGCACGTATTGATCGTCGGAAGCCTTTTTTCCCCAGGGGTCTCCGGGCTGTGTTCCTTGGGGTTGACCTCCTGCTGTCAAAACCGCCGGGATGAGGGAAGGGTTCAGACTGGTCCTGGGCCCTGTGGTCTCTTCCATGTCAGTGTATGGCATTTCCTTCCCCTTGCCACAGGCACCTGGGAGCATGTCTGCACGTGGAGAAAGACTTCCCCGTGGGAAGCCGGTTTTTGTCAAACGGGTCCCAGTGCTCTGCTCCTCTCTTTTCACTCCTGCTGCCAGAAGCCCAGGGAGGATGGGAGGGCTTAGAACATGGCTGGGCACTGTGGTTTCTTCCAGAGAAGTGGAGGGCATTTGCTTTACCTTGCCACAACCTCTTGGGATAGGGTCTCCACCTCAGGAAAACTGTTTCGGTGGGAAGCCGGCTTTTTGCAAAGGGGTCTCAGGGCAGTGGGCCTCGGTTGTCCCTCCGGCTCCCCAAAGCACAGGGACGAGGTGAGGGGCTTGGACCGTGCCTGGGCAATGTTGTTTCTTACACCTGGGTGTGTGGCATTTTGTTGACCTGGCTACCCCCACTTGGAATAGGTTTTCCGCAACAAGAGCATATTGTTCATCGGAAGCCGTTTGGGCTCCAGGGGGTCTCCGGGCTGTGTTCGTTGGGGTTGAACTCCTGCTAGCAAAACCGCCGGGATGAGGGAAGGGTTCAGACTGTGCCTGGGCCCTGTGGTCTCTTCCAGTCAGTGTATGGCATTTCCTTCACCTTGCCACAGTCACTGGGGAGCATGTCTGCACTTGGAGAAGGATTTCCTCGTGGGAAGCCGGTTTCTGTCAAACCGTCCCAGTGCTGTGCTCCTCTCTTTTCACTCCTGCTGCGAGAAGCCCAGGGAGGAGGGGAGGGCTTAGAACATGGCTGGGCACTGGGGTTTCTTCCAAAGGAGGGGATGGCATTTTCTTTCCCTGGCCACCACCCCTTGGGATAGGGTCTGCACCTCAGGAAAGCTGTTTCCGTGGGAAGCCGGCTTTCTGCCCAACGGGCCTCAGGGCCGTGGGCTTCGGGGGTCCCTCCGGCTCCCCAAAGCACAGGGACGAGGTGAGGGGCTTAGACCATGCCTGGGCCATGTTGTTTCTTCCTCCTGGGTGTGTGGCATTTTGTTGACCTGGCTACCCCCACTTGGGATACGTTTTCACAGCAAGAGCATATTGTTAGTCGGAAGCCGTTTGGGTCCCTGGGGGTTTCCGGGCTGTGTTCGTTGCGGTGGACCTCCTGCTAGCAAAACCGCCGGGATGAGGGAAGGGCTCAGACTGTGCCTGGGCCCTGTGGTCTCTTCCAGGTCAGTGTATAGCATTTCCTTCACCTTGCCACAGGCACTGGGGAGCATGTCTGCACGTGGAGAAGGAATTCCTCGGGGGAAGCCGGTTTCTGTCAAACGGGACCCAGTGCTCTGCTCCTCTCTTTTCACTCCTGCTGCCAGAAGCCCAGGGAGGAGGGGAAGGCTTAGAACATGGCTGGGCACTGGGGTTTCTTCCAGAGAAGGAGATGGCATTTTTTTCCCTTGCCACCACGCCTTGGGATACGGTCTGCACCTCAGGAAAGTTTTTCCATGGTAGGCCGGCTTTCTCCCAACGGGCCTCAGGGCCGTGTGCCTCGGGGGTCCCTCCGGCTCCCCAAAGCACAGAGACGAGGTAGGGGCTTAGACAGTGCTTGGGCCATGTTGTCTCTTCCCCCTTGGTGTGTGGCATTTTGTTGACCTGGCTACACCCACTTGGGATAGGTTTTCCACAGCAAGAGCATATTGTTCGTCAGAAGCCGTTTGGGCCCCAGCGGGTCTCCGGGCTGTGTTCGTTGGGGTTGAACTCCTGGTAGCAAAACCGCCGGGATGAGGGAAAGGCTCAGACTGTGCCTGGGCCCTGTGGTCTCTTCCAGGTCAGTGTATGGTATTTCCTTCACCTTGCCACAGGCACTGGGGAGCATGTCTGCACGTGGAGAAGGACTTCCTCGTGGAAGCCGGTTTCTGTCAAAGCGTCCCAGTGCTGTCCTCCTCTCTTTTCACTCCTGCTGCTAGAAGCCCAAGGAGGAGGGGAGGGCTTAGAACATGGCTGGGCACTGGGGTTTCTTCCAGAGAAGGAGATGGCATTTTTTTCCCTTGCCTCCACCCCTTGGGATAGGGTCTGCTCCTCAGGAAAGCTGTTTCCGTGGGAAGCCGGCTTTTTGCAAAGGGTTCTCAGGGCCGTGTGCCTCGGCTGTCCCTACGGCTCCCCAAACACATGGACGAGGTGAGGGGCTTAGACCATGCCTGGGCAATGTTGTTTCTTACACCTGGGTGTGTGGCATTTTATTGACCTGGCTACCCCCACTTGGGATAGGTTTTCAACAGCAAGCGCCTTTGTTCGTCGGAAGCCGTTTTTGCCTCAGGGGTCTCCGGGCTGTGTTCGTTGGGGTTGAACTCCTGCTAGCAAAACCGCCGGGATGAGGGAAGAGTTCAGACTGTGCCTGGGCCCTGTGGTCTCTTCCAGGTCAGTGTATGGCATTTCCTTCCCCTTGCCACAGGCACCTGGGAGCATGTCTGCACGTGGAGAAAGACTTTCGCATGGGAAGCCGGTTTTTGTCAAACGGGTCCCAGTGCTCTGCTCCTCTCTTTTCACTCCTGCTGCCAGAAGCCCAGGGAGGATGGGAGGGCTTAGAACATGGCTGGGCACTGGGGTTTCTTCCAGAGAAGTGGAGGGCATTTGCTTTACCTTGCCACAACCACTTGGGAGAGGGTCTGCACCTCAGGAAAACTGTTTCCGTGGGAAGCCGGCTTTTTGCAAAGGGGTCTCAGGGCCGTGGGGCTCGGCTGTCCCTCCGGCTCCCCAAAGCACAGGGACGAGGTGAGGGGCTTAGACCATGCCTGGGCCATGTTGTTTCTTCCACCTGGTTGTGTGGCATTTTGTTGACGTGGCTACCCCCACTTGGGATAGGTTTTCCACAGCAAGAGCATATTGTTTGTCGGAAGCCGTTTGGGCCCCAGGGGGTCTCTGGGCTGTGTTCCTTGGGGTTGAACTCCTGCTAGCAAAACCGCCGGGATGAGGGAAGGGCTCAGACTGTGCCTGGGCCCTGTGGTCTCTTCCAGTTCAGTGCATGGCATTTCCTTCACCTTGCCACAGGCACTGGGAAGCATGTCTGCACGTGGAGAAGGACTTCCTCGTGGGAAGCCCGTTTCTGTCAAAGGGTCCCAGTGCTGTGCTCCTCTCTTTTCTCTCCTGCTGCCAGAAGGCCAGGATAGGGGAGGACTTAGAACATGGCTGGGCACTGGGGTTTCTTCCAGAGAAGGGGATGGCATTTGCTTTCCCTTGCCACCACCCCTTAGGATAGGGTGTGCACCTCAGGAAAGCTGTTTCCGTGGGAAGCTGGCTTTCTGCCCAACGGGCCTCAGGGCCGTGGGCCTCGGGGGTCCCTCCGGCTCCCCACAGCACAGGGACGAGGTGAGGGGCTTGGACCGTGCCTGGGCAATGTTATTTCTTACACCTGGGTGTGTGGCATTTCGTTGACCTGGCTACCCCCACTTGGTATAGGTTTTCCTGTCAAGCACCTCTTGTTCGTCGGAAGCCGTTTTTGCCCCAGGGGTCTCCGGGCTGTGTTCGTTGGGGTGAACTCCTGCTAGCAAAACCGCCGGGATGAGGGAAGGGTTCAGACTGTGCCTGGGCCCTGTGGTCTCTTCCAGGTCAGTGTATGGCATTTCCTTCCCCTTGCCACAGGCACCTGGGAGCATGGCTGCACGTGGAGAAAGACTTTCCCGTGGGAAGCCGGTTTTTGTCAAACGGTTCCCAGTGCTCTGCTCCTCTCTTTTCACTCCTGCTGCCAGAAGCCCAGGGAGGATGGGAGGGCTTAGAACATGGCTGGGCCATGTGGTTTCTTCCAGAGAAGTGGAGGGCATTTGCATTACCTTGCCACAACCACTTGGGATAGGGTGTGCACCTCAGGAAAACTGTTTTCCGAGGGAAGCCGGCTTTTTGCAAAGGGGTCTCAGGGCCGTGGGCCTCGGCTGTCCCTCCGACTCCCCAAAGCACAGGGACGAGGTGAGGGGCTTAGACCGTGCCTGGGCAATGTTGTTTCTTACACCTGGGTGTGTGGCATTTCGTTGACCTGGCTACTCCCACGTGTGATAGGTTTTCCACAGCAAGCACCTCTTCTTCGTCGGAAGCCGTTTTTGCCCCAGGGGTCTCCGGGCTGTGTTCGTTGGGGTTGAACTCCTGCTAGCAAAACCGCCAGGATGAGGGAAGGGTTCAGACTCTGCCTGGGCCCTGTGGTCTCTTCCAGGTCAGTGTATGGCATTTCCTTCCCCTTGCCACAGGCACCTGGGAGCATGTCTGCATGTGGAGAAAGACTTTCCCGTGGGAAGCCGGTTTTTGTCAAATGGGTCCCAGTGCTCTGCTCCTCTCTTTTCATTCCTGCTGCCAGAAGCCCAAGAAGGATGGGAGGGCTTAGAACATGGCTGGGCACTGTGGTTTCTTCCAGAGAAGTGGAGGGCATTTGCTTTACCTTGCCACAACACGTGGGATAGGGTGTGCACCTCAGGAAAACTGTTTCCGTGGGAAGCCGGCTTTTTACAAAGGGGTCTCAGGGCCGTGGGCTTCGGATGTCCCTCAAGCTCCTCAAAGCACAGGGACGAGGTGAGGGGCTTGGACCGTGCCTGGGCAATGTTGTTTCTTACACCTTTGTGTGTGGCATTTTGTTGACCTGGCTACCCCACGTGGGATAGGTTTTCCACAGCAAGCACCTCTTGTTCGTCGGAAGCCGTTTTTGCCCCAGGGGTCTCCGGGCTGTGTTCGTTGGGGTTGAACTCCTGCTATCAAAACCGTCGGGATGAGGGAGGGGTTCAGACTGTGCCTGGGCCCTGTGGTCTCTTCCAGGTCAGTGTATGGCATTTCCTTCCCCTTGCCACAGGCACCTGGGAGCATGTCTGCACGTGGAGAAAGACTTTCCCTTGGGAAGCCGGTTTTTGTCAAACGGGTCCCAGTGCTCTGCTCCTCTCTTTTCACTCCTGCTGCCTGAAGCCCAGGGAGGATGGGAGGGCTTAGAACATGGCTGGGAACTGTGGTTTCTTCCAGAGAAGTGGAGGGCATTTGCATTACCTTGCCACAACCACTTGGGATAGGGTGTGCACCTCAGGAAAACTGTTTCCATGGGAAGCCGGCTTTTTGCAAAGGGGTCTCAGGGCCGTGGGGATCGGCTTTCCCTCCGGCTCCCCAAAGCACAGGGACGAGGTGAGGGGCTTAGACCGTGCCTGGGCAATGTTGTTTCTTACACCTGGGTGTGTGGCATTTTGTTGACCTGGCTACCCCCACTTGGGATACGTTTTCCTGTCAAGCACCTCTTGTTCGTCGGAAGCCGTTTTTGCCCCAGGGGTCTCCGGGCTGTGTTCGTTGGGGTGAACTCCTGCTAGCAAAACCGCCGGGATGAGGAAAGGGTTCAGCCTGTGCCTGGGCCCTGTGGTCTCTTCCAGGTCAGTGTATGGCATTTCCTTCCCCTTGCCACAGGCACCTGGGAGCATGTCTGCACGTGGAGAAAGACTTTCCCGTGGGAAGCCGGTTTTTGTCAAACGGGTCCCAGTGCTCTGCTCCTCTCTTTTCACTCCTGCTGCCAGAAGCCCAGGGAGGATGGGAGGGCTTAGAACATGGCTGGGCACTGGGGTTTCTTCCAGAGAAGTGGAGGGCATTTGCTTTACCTTGCCACAACCACTTGGGATAGGGTGTGCACCTCAGGAAAACTGTTTCCGTGGGAAGCCGGCTTTTTGCAAAGGGGTCTCAGGGCCGTGGGGCTCGGCTGTCCCTCCGGTTCCCCAAAGCACAGGGACGAGGTGAGGGGCTTAGACCATGCCTGGGCCATGTTGTTTCTTCCACCTGGTTGTGTGGCATTTTGTTGACGTGGCTACCCCCACTTGGGATAGGTTTTCCACAGCAAGAGCATATTGTTTGTCGGAAGCCGTTTGGGCCCCAGGGCGTCTCTGGGCTGTGTTCCTTGGGGTTGAACTCCTGCTAGCAAAACCGCCGGGATGAGGGAAGGGCTCAGACTGTGCCTGGGCCCTGTGGTCTCTTCCAGTTCAGTGCATGGCATTTCCTTCACCTTGCCACAGGCACTGGGAAGCATGTCTGCACGTGGAGAAGGACTTCCTCGTGGGAAGCCCGTTTCTGTCAAACGGTCCCAGTGCTGTGCTCCTCTCTTTTCACTCCTGCTGGCAGAAGCCCAGGGAGGAGGGGAGGACTTAGAACATGGCTGGGCACTGGGGTTTCTTCCAGAGAAGGGGATGGCATTTGCTTTCCCTTGCCACCACCCCTTAGGATAGGGTCTGCACCTCAGGAAAGCTGTTTCCGTGGGAAGCCGGCTTTCTGCCCAACGGGTCTCAGGGCCGTGGGCCTCGGGGGTCCCTCCGGCTCCCCACAGCACAGGGACGAGGTGAGGGGCTTAGACCGTGCCTGGGCAATGTTGTTTCTTACACCTGGGTGTGTGGCATTTCGTTGACCTGGCTACCCCCACTTGGGATAGGTTTTCCACAGCAAGCACCTCTTGTTCGTAGGAAGCCGTTTTTGCCCCAGGGGTCTCCGGGCTGTGTTCGTTGGGGTTGAACTCCTGCTAGCAAAACCGCCGGGATGAGGGAAGGGTTCAGACTGTGCCTGGGCCCTGTGGTCTCTTCTAGGTCAGTGTATGGCATTTCCTTCCCCTTGTCACAGGCACCTGGGAGCATGTCTGCACGTGGAGAAAGACTTTCGCATGGGAAGCCGGTTTTTCTCAAACGGGTCCCAGTGCTCTGCTCCTCTCTTTTCACTCCTGCTGCCAGAAGCCCAGGGAGGATGGGAGGGCTTAGAACATGGCTGGGCACTGTGGTTTCTTCCAGAGAAGTGGAGGGCATTTGCATTACCTTGCCACAACCACTTGGGATAGGGTGTGCACCTCAGGAAAACTGTTTCCGTGGGAAGCAGGCTTTTTGCAAAGGGGTCTCAGGGCTGTGGGGCTCGGTTGTCCCTCCGGCTCCCCAAACACAGGGACGAGGTGAGGGGCTTAGACCATGCCTGGGTAATGTTGTTTCTTACACCTGGGTGTGTGTCATTTTATTGACCTGGCTACCCCCACTTGGGATAGGTTTTCAACAGCAAGCGCCTTTGTTCGTCGGAAGCCATTTTTGCCTCAGGGGTCTCCGGGCTGTGTTCCTTGGGGTTGAACTCCTGCTAGCAAAACCGCCAGGATGAGGGAAGGGTTCAGACTGTGCCTGGGCCCTGTGGTCTCTTCCAGGTCAGTGTATGGTATTTCTTTCACCTTGCCACAGGCACTGGGGAGCATGTCTGCACGTGGATAAGGACTTCCCCCTGGGAAACCGGTTTCTGTAAAATGGTCCCAATGCTGTGCTCCTCTCTTTTCACTCCTACAGCCAGAAGTCCAGGGAGGAGGGGAGGGCTTAGAACATGGCTGGGCACTGGGGTTTCTTCCAGAGATGGGGATGGCATTTGCTTTCATTGCCACCACCCCTTGGGATAGAGTCTGCACCTCAGGAAAGCTGTTTCCTTGGGAAGCCGGCTTTCTGCCAAACGGGCCTCAGGGCCGTGGGCTTCGGGGGTCCCTCCGGCTCCCCAAAGCACAGGGACGAGGTGAGGGGCTTTGACCATGCCTGAGCCATGTTCTTTCTTCCACCTGGGTGTATGGCATTTTGTTGACCAGGCTACCCCACTTGGGATAGGTTTTCCACAGCAAGAGCATATTGTTCGTCGGAAGCCGTTTGGGCCCCAGGGGGTCTCCGGGCTGTGTTCCTTGGGGTTGAACTCCTGCTAGCAAAACCGCCGGGATGAGGGAAGGGCTCAGACTGTGCCTGGGCCCTGTGGTCTCTTCCAGGTCAGTGTATGGCATTTCCTTCACCTTGCCACAGGCACTGGGGAGCATGTCTGCACGTGGAGAAGGACTTCCTCGTGGGAAGCCGGTTTCCCGTCAAAGGATCCCAGTGTTGTGGTCCTCTCTTTTCACTCCTGCTACCAGAAGCCCAGGGAGGAGGGGAGGGCTTAGAACATGGCTGGGCACTGGGGTTTATTGCAGAGGAGGAGATGGGATTTGCTTTCCCTTGCCACCACCCCTTGGGATAGGGTCTGCACCTCAGGAAAGCTGTTTCCGTGGGAAGCCGGCTTTCTGCCCAACGGGCCTCAGGGCCGTGGGCTTCGGGGGTCCCTCCGGCTCCCCAAAAACAGAGTGGAGGTGAGGGGTTAGACCATGCCTGGGCCTAGTTGTCTCTTCCACCTGGGTGTGTGGCATTTTGTTGACCTGGCTACCCCCTCTTGGGATTGGTTTTCCACAGCAAGAGCATATTGTTCGTCGGAAGCCCTTTGGGCCCCAGGGGGTCTCCGGGCTGTGTTCGTTGTGGTGGAACTCCTGCTAGCAAAACCGCCGGGATGAGGGAAGGGTTCAGACTGTGCCTGGGCCCGGTGGTCTCTTCCAGGTCAGTGTATGGTATTTCCTTCACCTTGCCACAGGCACTGGGGAGCATGTCGCACGTGTAGAAGGACTTCCTCCTGGAAGCCGGTTTCTGTCAAAGCGTCCCAGTGCTGTCGTCCTCTCTTTTCACTCCTGTTGCTAGAAGCCCAGGGAGGAGGGGAGGGCTTAGAACATGGCTGGGCACTGGGGTTTATTGCAGAGGAGGAGATGGCATTTGCTTTCCCTTACCACCACCCCTTGGGATAGGGTGTGCAACTCAGGAATGCTGTTTCCGTGGGAGGCCGGCTTTCTGCCAAACGGGTCTCAGGGCCGTGGGCTTCGGGGGTCCCTCCGGCTCCCCAAAGCACAGAGAGGAGGTGAGGGGTTAGACCATGCCTGGGCCTAGTTGTCTCTTCCACCTGGGTGTGTGCCATTTTGTTGACCTGGCTACCCCCTCTTGGCATAGGTTTTCCACAGCAAGAGCATATTGTTCGTCGGAAGCCGTTTGGGCGCCAGGGGGTCTCCGGGCTGTGTTCCTTCTGGTGGAACTCCTGCTAGCAAAACCGCCGGGATGAGGGAAGGGCTCAGACTGTGCCTGGGCCCTGTGGTCTCTTCCAGGTCAGTGTATGGCATTTCCTTCCCCTTGCCACAGGCACCTGGGAGCATGTCTGCACGTGGAGAAAGACTTTCCCGTGGGAAGCCGGTTTTTGTCAAACGGGTCCCAGTGCTCTGCTCCTCTCTTTTCACTCCTGCTGCCAGAAGCCCAGGGAGGATGGGAGGGCTTAGAACATGGCTGGGCACTGTGGTTTCTTCCAGAGAAGTGGAGGGCAATTGCATTACCTTGCCACAACCACTTGGGATAGGGTGTGCACCTCAGGAAAACTGTTTCCGTGGGAAGCCGGCTTTTTGCAAAGGGGTCTCAGGGCCGTGGGGCTCGGCTGTCCCTCCGGCTCCCCAAAGCACAGGGACGAGGTGAGGGGCTTAGACCGTGCCTGGGCAATGTTGTTTCTTACACCTGGGTGTGTGGCATTTCGTTGACCTGGCTACCCCCACTTGGGATAGGTTTTCCACAGCAAGCACCTCTTGTTCGTCGGAAGCCGTTTTTGCCTCAGGGTCTCCGGGCTGTGTTCGTTGGGGTTGAACTCCTGCTAGCAAAACCGCCGGGATGAGGGAAGGGTTCAGACTGTGCCTGGGCCCTGTGGTCTCTTCCAGTCAGTGTATGGCATTTCCTTCACCTTGCCACAGTCACTGGGGAGAATGTCTGCACGTGGAGAAGGATTTCCTCGTGGGAAGCCGGTTTCTGTCAATCCGTCCCAGTGCTGTGCTCCGCTCTTTTCATTCCTTCTGCCAGAAGCCCAGGGAGGAGGGGAGGGCTTAGAACATGGCTGGGCACTGGGGTTTCTACCAAAGGAGGGGATGGCATTTGCTTTCCATTGCCACCACCCCTTGGGATAGGGTCTGCACCTCAGGAAAGCTGTTTCCGTGGGAAGCCTGGTTTCTGCCCAACGGGCCACAGGGCCGTGGGCCTCGGGGGTCCCTCCGGCTCCCCAAAGCACAGGGACGAGGTGAGGGGCTTAGACCATGCCTGGGCCATGTTACTTCTTCCACCTGGGTGTGTGGCATTTTGTTGACCTGGCTACCCCCACTTGGGATAGGTTTTCCACAGCAAGCACCTATTGTTCGCCGGAAGCCGTTTTTGCCCCAGGGCTCTCCGGGCTGTGTTCCTTGGGATTGAACTCCTGCTAGCAAACCCGTCGGGATGAGGGAAGGGTTCAGACTGTGCCTGGGCCCTGTGGTCTCTTCCAGGTCAGTATATGGCATTTCCTTCCCCTTGCCACAGGCACCTAGGAGCATGTCTGCACGTGGAGAAAGACTTTCGCGTGGGAAGCCGGTTTTTGTCAAACGGGTCCCAGTGCTCTGCTCCTCTCTTTTCACTCCTGCTGCCAGAAGCCCAGGGAGGATGGGAGGGCTTAGAACATGGCTGGGCACTGTGGTTTCTTCCAGAGAAGTGGTAGGCATTTGCATTACGTTGCAACAACCACTTGGGATAGGGTCTGCACCTCAGGAAAACTGTTTCCGTGGGAAGCCGCCTTTTGCAAAGGGGTCTCAGGGCCGTGGGACTCGGCTGTCCCTCCGGCTCCCCAAGGCTCAGGGACGAGTTGAGGGGCTTAGACCGTGCCTGGGCAATGTTGTTTCTTACACCTGGGTGTGTGGTATTTCGTTGACCTGGCTACTCCCACTTGGGATAGGTTTTCCACAGCAAGCACCTCTTTTTCGTCGGAAGCCGTTTTTGCCCCAGGGGTCTCCGGGCTGTGTTCGTTGGGGTTGAACTCCTGCTAGCAAAACCGCCGGGTGAGGGAAGGGTTCAGACT
Source organism: Ursus americanus (assembly GCF_024610735.1). Taxonomy (NCBI): domain Eukaryota; kingdom Metazoa; phylum Chordata; class Mammalia; order Carnivora; family Ursidae; genus Ursus; species Ursus americanus. Next base: position 479,277 of record NW_028273684.1, read on the forward strand.
GTGCCTGGGCCCTGTGGTCTCTTCCAGGTCAGTGTATGGCATTTCCTTCCCCTTGCCACAGGCACCTGGGAGCATGTCTGTACGTGGAGAAAGACTTTCCCGTGGGAAGCCGGTTTTTGTCAAACGGGTCCCAGTGCTCTGCTCCTCTCTTTTCTCTCCTGCTGCCAGAAGCCCAGGGAGGATGGGAGGGCTTAGAACATGGCTGGGCACTGTGGTTTCTTCCAGAGAAGTGGAGGGCATTTGCTTTACCTTGCCACAACCACTTGGGATAGGGTATGCACCTCAGGAAAACTGTTTTCCGTGGGAAGCCGGCTTTTTGCGAAGGGGTCTCAGGGCCGTGGGCCTCGGCTGTCCCTCCGGCTCCCCAAAGCACAGGGACGATGTGAGGGGCTTAGACCGTGCCTGAGCAATGTTGTTTCTTACACCTGGGTGTGTGGCATTTCGTTGACCTGGCTACTCCCACTTGGGATAGGTTTTCCATAGCAAGCACCTCTTGTTCGTTGGAAGCCCTTTTTGCCCCAGGGGTCTCCGGGCTGTGTTCGTTGGGGTTGAACTCCTGCTAGCAAAACCGCCGGGATGAGGGAAGGGTTCAGACTGTGCCTGGGCCCTGTGGTCTCTTCCAGTTCAATGTATGGCATTTCCTTCCCCTTGCCACAGGCACCTGGGAGCATGTCTGCACGTGGAGAAAGACTTTCCCGTGGGAAGCCGGTTTTTGTCAAACGGGTCCCAGTGCCCTGCTCCTCTCTTTTCACTCCTACTGCCAGAAGCGCAGGGAGGATGGGAGGGCTTAGAACATGCCTGGGCACTGTGGTTTCTTCCAGAGAAGTGGAGGGCATTTGCTTTACCTTTCCACAACCACTTTTGAGAGGGTCTGCACCTCAGGAAAACTGTTTCCGTGGGAAGCCGGCTTTTTGCAAAGGGTTCTCAGGGTGGTGGGCCTCGGGTGTCCCTCCGGCTCCCCAAAGCACAGGGATGAGGTGAGGGGCTTAGACCGTGCCTGGGCAATGTTGTTTCTTACACCTTGGTGTGTGGCATTTTGTTGACCTGGCTACCCCACTTGGGATACGATTTCCAGAGCAAGCACGTATTGATCGTCGGAAGCCTTTTTTGCCCCAGGGGTCTCCGGGCTGTGTTCGTTGGGGTTGACCTCCTGCTGTCAAAACCGCCGGGATGAGGGAAGGGTTCAGACTGGTCCTGGGCCCTGTGGTCTCTTCCATGTCAGTGTATGGCATTTCCTTCCCCTTGCCACAGGCACCTGGGAGCATGTCTGCACGTGGAGAAAGACTTCCCCGTGGGAAGCCGGTTTTTGTCAAACGGGTCCCAGTGCTCTGCTCCTCTCTTTTCACTCCTGCTGCCAGAAGCCCAGGGAGGATGGGAGGGCTTAGAACATGGCTGGGCACTGTGGTTTCTTCCAGAGAAGTGGAGGGCATTTGCTTTACCTTGCCACAACCTCTTGGGATAGGGTCTCCACCTCAGGAAAACTGTTTCGGTGGGAAGCCGGCTTTTTGCAAAGGGGTCTCAGGGCAGTGGGCCTCGGTTGTCCCTCCGGCTCCCCAAAGCACAGGGACGAGGTGAGGGGCTTGGACCGTGCCTGGGCAATGTTGTTTCTTACACCTGGGTGTGTGGCATTTTGTTGACCTGGCTACCCCCACTTGGAATAGGTTTTCCGCAACAAGAGCATATTGTTCATCGGAAGCCGTTTGGGCTCCAGGGGGTCTCCGGGCTGTGTTCGTTGGGGTTGAACTCCTGCTAGCAAAACCGCCGGGATGAGGGAAGGGTTCAGACTGTGCCTGGGCCCTGTGGTCTCTTCCAGTCAGTGTATGGCATTTCCTTCACCTTGCCACAGTCACTGGGGAGCATGTCTGCACTTGGAGAAGGATTTCCTCGTGGGAAGCCGGTTTCTGTCAAACCGTCCCAGTGCTGTGCTCCTCTCTTTTCACTCCTGCTGCGAGAAGCCCAGGGAGGAGGGGAGGGCTTAGAACATGGCTGGGCACTGGGGTTTCTTCCAAAGGAGGGGATGGCATTTTCTTTCCCTTGCCACCACCCCTTGGGATAGGGTCTGCACCTCAGGAAAGCTGTTTCCGTGGGAAGCCGGCTTTCTGCCCAACGGGCCTCAGGGCCGTGGGCTTCGGGGGTCCCTCCGGCTCCCCAAAGCACAGGGACGAGGTGAGGGGCTTAGACCATGCCTGGGCCATGTTGTTTCTTCCACCTGGGTGTGTGGCATTTTGTTGACCTGGCTACCCCCACTTGGGATACGTTTTCACAGCAAGAGCATATTGTTAGTCGGAAGCCGTTTGGGTCCCTGGGGGTTTCCGGGCTGTGTTCGTTGCGGTGGACCTCCTGCTAGCAAAACCGCCGGGATGAGGGAAGGGCTCAGACTGTGCCTGGGCCCTGTGGTCTCTTCCAGGTCAGTGTATAGCATTTCCTTCACCTTGCCACAGGCACTGGGGAGCATGTCTGCACGTGGAGAAGGAATTCCTCGGGGGAAGCCGGTTTCTGTCAAACGGGACCCAGTGCTCTGCTCCTCTCTTTTCACTCCTGCTGCCAGAAGCCCAGGGAGGAGGGGAAGGCTTAGAACATGGCTGGGCACTGGGGTTTCTTCCAGAGAAGGAGATGGCATTTTTTTCCCTTGCCACCACGCCTTGGGATACGGTCTGCACCTCAGGAAAGTTTTTCCATGGTAGGCCGGCTTTCTCCCAACGGGCCTCAGGGCCGTGTGCCTCGGGGGTCCCTCCGGCTCCCCAAAGCACAGAGACGAGGTAGGGGCTTAGACAGTGCTTGGGCCATGTTGTCTCTTCCCCCTTGGTGTGTGGCATTTTGTTGACCTGGCTACACCCACTTGGGATAGGTTTTCCACAGCAAGAGCATATTGTTCGTCAGAAGCCGTTTGGGCCCCAGCGGGTCTCCGGGCTGTGTTCGTTGGGGTTGAACTCCTGGTAGCAAAACCGCCGGGATGAGGGAAAGGCTCAGACTGTGCCTGGGCCCTGTGGCCTCTTCCAGGTCAGTGTATGGCATTTCCTTCACCTTGCCACAGGCACTGGGGAGCATGTGTGCACGTGGTGAAGGGCTTCCTCGTGGGAAGCCGGTTTCTGTCAAAGGGTCCCAGTGCTGTGTTCCTCTCTTTTCACTACTGCTGCCAGAAGCCCAGGGAGGAGGGGAGGGCTTAGAACATGGGTGGGCACTGTGGTTACTTCCAGAGAAGTGGATGGCATTTCTTTACCTTGCCACAACCACTTGTGAGAGGGTCTGCACCTCAGGAAAACTGTTTCCGTGGGAAGCCGGCTTTTGGCCAAACGGGCCTCAGGCCCGTGGGCCTCGGGTGTCCCTCCGGCTCCCCAAAGCACAGGGACGAGGTGAGGTGCTTAGAACATGCCTGGGCAATGTTGTTTCTTACACCTGGGTGTGTTGCATTTTGTTTACCTGGCTACCCCATATTTGGGATAGGTTTTCCACAGCAAGAGTATACTGCTCATCGGAAGCCGTTTTTGCCCCAGGGGTCTCCGGGCTGTGTTCGTTGGGGTTGACTCCTGCTAGCAAAACCGTCGGGAAGGGGGAAGGGCTCAGACTGTGCCTGGGCCCTGTGGTCTCTTCCAGGTCAGTATATGGCATTTCCTTCCCCTTGCCACAGGCACCTAGGAGCATGTCTGCACGTGGAGAAAGACTTTCGCATGGGAAGCCGGTTTTTGTCAAACGGGTCCCAGTGCTCTGCTCCTCTCTTTTCTCTCCTGCTGCCAGAAGCCAGGGATAATGGGAGGGCTTAGAACATGGATGGGCACTGTGGTTTCTTCCAGAGAAGTGGAGCGCATTTGCATTACGTTGCAACAACCACTTGGGATAGGGTCTGCACCTCAGGAAAACTGTTTCCGTGGGAAGCCGCCTTTTGCAAAGGGGTCTCAGGGCCGTGGGGCTCGGCTGTCCCTCCGGCTCCCCAAAGCACAGGGACGAGTTGAGGGGCTTAGACCGTGCCTGGGCAATGTTGTTTCTTACACCTGGGTGTGTGGCATTTCGTTGACCTGGCTACTCCCACTTGGGATAGGTTTTCCACAGCAAGCACCTCTTTTTCATCGGAAGCCGTTTTTGCCCCAGGGGTCTCCGGGCTGTGTTCGTTGGGGTTGAACTCCTGCTAGCAAAACCGCCGGGATGAGGGAAGGGTTCAGACTGTGCCTGGGCCCTGTGGTCTCTTCCAGGTCAGTGTATGGCATTTCCTTCCCCTTGCCACAGGCACCTGGGATCATGTCTGCACGTGGAGAAAGACTTTCCCGTGGGAAGCCGGTTTTTGTCAAACGGGTCCCAGTGGTCTGCTCCTCTCTTTTCACTGCTGCTGCCAGAAGCCCAGGGAGGATGGGAGGGCTTAGAACATGGCTGGGCACTGTGGTTTCTTCCAGAGAAGTGGAGGGCATTTGCTTTACCTAGCCACAACCACTTGTGAGAGGGTCTGCACCCAGGAAAGCTGTTTCCGTGGGAAGCCGGCTTTTTGCAAAGGGGTCTCAGGGCCGTGGGCCTCGGGTGTCCCTCCGGCTCCCCAAAGCACAGGGACGAGGTGAGGGGCTTGGACCGTGCCTGGGCCATGTTGTTTCTTCCACCTGGGTGTGTGGCATTTTGTTGACCTGGCAACCCCCACTTGGGATAGGTTTTCCACAGCAAGAGCATATTGTTCTTCGGAAGCCGTTTGGGCCCCAGGGGGTCTCCGGGCTGTGTTCGTTATGGTGGAACTCCTGCTATCAAAACCGCCGGGATGAGGCAAGTGCTCAGACTCTGCCTGGGCCCTGTGGTCTCTTCCAGGTCAGTGTATGGCATTTCCTTCACCTTGCCACAGGCACTGGGGAGCATGTCTGCACGTGGAGAAGGACTTTTTCGTGGGAAGCCGGTTTCTGTCAAAGGGTCCCAGTGCTGTGCTCCTGTCTTTTCACTCCTGCTGCCAGAAGCCCAGGGAAGAGGGGAGGGGTTAGAACATCCCTGGGCAGTGGAGTTTCTTTCAGAGAAGGGGATTGCATTTGCTTTCCCTTGCCACCACCCGTTGGGATAGGGGCTGCACCTCAGGAAAGCTGTTTCCGTGGAAAGCCGGCTTTCTGCCCAACGGGCCTCAGGGCCGTGGGCCTCGGGGGTCCCTCCGGCTCCCCAAAGCACAGAGACGAGGTGAGGGACTTAGACCATGCCTGGGCCCTGTTGTTTCTTCCGCCTGGGTGTGTGGCATTTTGTTGACCTGGCTACTCACATTTGCATATGTTTTCCAGAGCAAGCACCTATTGTTCCTCAGAAGCAGTTTTTGCCCCAGGGGTCTTTGGGCAGTGTTCCTTGGGCTTGAACTCCTGCTAGCTAAACTGCTGGGATGAGGGAAGGGCTCAGACTGTGCCTGGGCCCTGTGGTCTCTTCCAGGTCAGTGTATGGTATTTCCTTCACCTTGCCACAGGCACTGGGGAGCATGTCTGCACGTGGATAAGGACTTCCCCCTGGGAAACCGGTTTCTGTAAAATGGTCCCAATGCTGTGCTCCTCTCTTTTCACTCCTGCAGCCAGAAGTCCAGGGAGGAGGGGAGGGCTTAGAACATGGCTGGGCACTGGTGTTTCTTCCAGAGAAGGGGATGGCATTTGCTTTCCCTTGCCACCAGCACTTGGGATAGGGTCTGCACCTCAGGAAAGCTGTTTCCGTGGGAAGCCGGCTTTCTGCCCAATGGGCCTCAGGGCCGTGGAATTCGGGGGACTCTCCGGCTCCCCAAAACACAGAGAGGAGGTGAGGGGTTAGACCATGCCTGCGCCTAGTTGTCTCTTCCACCTGGGTGTGTGCCATTTTGTTGACCTGGCTACGCCCTCTTGGGATAGGTTTTCCACAGCAAGAGCATATTGTTTGTCGGAAGCCCTTTGGGCCCCAGGGGGTCTCCGGGCTGTGTTCCTTGTGGTGGAACTCCTGCTAGCAAAACCGCCGGGATGAGGGAAGGGCTCAGACTGTGCCTGGGCCCTGTGGTCTCTTCCAGGTCAGTGTATGGTATTTCCTTCATATTGCCACAGGCACTGGGGAGCATGTCTGCACGTGGAGAAGGACTTCCTCGTGGAAGCCGGTTTCTGTCAAAGCGTCCCAGTGCTGTCCTCCTCTCTTTTCACTCCTGTTGCTAGAAGCCCAGGGAGGAGGGGAGGGCTTAGAACATGGCTGGGCACTGGGGTTTATTGCAGAGGAGGAGATGGCATTTGCTTTCCCTTACCACCACCCCTTGGGATAGGGTCTGCAACTCAGGAAAGCTGTTTTCGTGGGAGGCCGGCTTTCTGCCAAACGGGTCTCAGGGCCGTGGGCTTCGGGGGTCCCTCCAGCTCCCCAAAGCACAGAGAGGACGTGAGGGGTTAGACCATGCCTGGGCCTAGTTGTCTCTTCCACCTGGGTGTGTGCCATTTTGTTGACCTGGCTACCCCCTCTTGGCATAGGTTTTCCACAGCAAGAGCATATTGTTTGTCGGAAGCCGTTTGGGCGCCAGGGGGTCACCGGGCTGTGTTCCTTGTGGTGGAACTCCTGCTAGCAAAACCGCCGGGATGAGGGAAGGGCTCAGACTGTGCCTGGGCCCTGTGGTCTCTTCCAGGTCAGTGTATGGTATTTCCTTCACCTTGCCACAGGCACTGGGGAGCATGTCTGCACGTGGAGAAGGACTTCCTCGTGGAAGCCGGTTTTTGTCAAAGCGTCCCACTGCTGTCCTCCTCTCTTTTCACTCCTGCTGCTAGAAGCCCAGGGAGGAGGGGAGGGCTTAGAACATGGCTGGGCACTGGGGTTTCTTCCGGAGAAGGAGATGGCATTTTTTTCCCTTGCCTCCACCCCTTCGGATAGGGTCTGCACCTCAGGAAAGCTGTTTCCGTGGGAAGCCGGCTTTTTGCAAAGGGTTCTCAGGGCCGTGGGCCTCGGCTGTCCCTCCGGCTCCCCAAAGCACAGGGACAAGGTGAGGGGCTTAGACCATGCCTGGGCAATGTTGTTTCTTACACCTGGGTGTGTGGCATTTTATTGACCTGGCTACCCCCACTTGGGATAGGTTTTCAACAGCAAGCGCCTTTGTTCGTCGGAAGCCGTTTTTGCCTCAGGGGTCTCCGGGCTGTGTTCCTTGGGGTTGAACTCCTGCTAGCAAAACCGCCGGGATGAGGGAAGGGTTCAGACTGTGCCTGGGCCCTGGGGTCTCTTCCAGGTCAGTGTATGGCATTTCCTTCCCCTTGCCACAGGCACCTGGGAGCATGTCTGCACGTGGAGAAAGACTTTCCCGTGGGAAGCTGGTTTTTGTCAAACGGGTCCCAGTGCTCTGCTCCTCTCTTTTCACTCCTGCTGCCAGAAGCCCAGGGAGGATGGGAGGGCTTAGAACATGGCTGGGCACTGTGGTTTCTTCCAGAGAAGTGGAGGGCATTTGCTTTACCTTGCCACAACCACTTGGGAGAGGGTCTGCACCTCAGGAAAACTGTTTCCGTGGGAAGCCGGCTTTTTGCAAAGGGGTCTCAGGCCATGGGCCTCGGCTGTCCCTCCGGCTCCCCAAAGCACAGGGACGAGGTGAGGGGCTTAGACCATGCCTGGGCCATGTTGTTTCTTCCACCTGGTTGTGTGGCATTTTGTTGACCTGGCTACCCCCACTTGGGATAGGTTTTCTACAGCAAGAGCATATTGTTTGTCGGAAGCAGTTTGGGCCCCAGGGGGTCTCCGGGCTGTGTTCCTTGTGGTGGAACTCCTGCTAGCAAAACCGCCGGGATGAGGGAAGGGCTCAAACTGTGCCTGGGCCCTGTGGTCTCTTCCAGGTCAGTGTATGGTATTTCCTTCACCTTGCCACAGGCACTGGGGAGCATGTCTGCACGTGGAGAAGGACTTCCTCATGGAAGCCTGTTTCTGTCAAATCGTCCCAGTGCTGTCGTCCTCTCTTTTCACTCCTGTTGCTAGAAGCCCAGGGAGGAGGGGAGGGCTTAGAACATGGCTGGGCACTGGGGTTTATTGCAGAGAAGGAGATGGCATTTGCTTACCCTTACCACCACCCCTTGGGATAGGGTCTGCAACTCAGGAAAGCTGTTTCCGTGGGAGGCCGGCTTTCTGTCAAACGGGTCTCAGGGCCGTGGGCTTCGGGGGTCCCTCCGGCTCCCCAAAGCACAGAGAGGACGTGAGGGGTTAGACCATGCCTGGGCCTAGTTGTCTCTTCCACCTGGGTGTGTGCCATTTTGTTGACCTGGCTACCCCCTCTTGGGATAGGTTTTCCACAGCAAGAGCATATTGTTCGTCGGAAGCCGTTAGGGCCCCAGGGGGTCTCCGGGCTGTGTTCCTTGTGGTGGAACTCCCGCTAGCAAAACCGCCGGGATGAGGGAAGGGCTCAGACTGTGCCTGGGCCCTGTGGTCTCTTCCAGGTCAGTGTATGGCATTTCTTTCACCTTGCCACAGGCACTGGGAAGCATGTCTGCACGTGGAGAAGGACTTTCTCGTGGGAAGCCGGTTTCTGTCAAACGGGTCCCAGTGCTCTGCTCCTCTCTTTTCACTCCTGCTGCCAGAAGCCCAGGGAGGATGGGAGAGGTTAGAACATGGCTGGGCACTGTGGTTTCTTCCAGAGAAGTGGAGGGCATTTGCTTTACCTTGCCACAACCACTTGTGAGAGGATCTGCACCTCAGGAAAACTGTTTCCGTGGGAAGCCGGCTTTATGCAAAGGGGTCTCAGGGCCGTGGGCCTCGGGTGTCCCTCGGCTCCCCAAAGCACAGGGACGAGGTGAGGGGCTTAGACAATGGCTGGGCAATGTTGTTTCTTACACCTGGGTGTGTGGCATTTTGTTGACCTGGCTACCCCCACTTGGGATAGGTTTTCCACAGCAAGCACCTCTTGTTCGTCGGAAGCCGTTTTTGCCCCAGGGGTCTCCGGGCTGTGTTCGTTGGGGTTGAACTCCTGCTAGCAAAACCGCCGGGATGAGGGAAGGGCTCAGACTGTGCCTGGGCCCTGTGGCCTCTTCCAGGTCAGTGTATGGCATTTCCTTCACCTTGCCACAGGCACTGGGGATCATGTCTGAACGTGGAGAAGGACTTCCTCGTGGAAGCCGGTTTCTGTCAAAGGGTCCCAGTGCTGTTTTCCTCTCTTTTCACTCCTGCTGCCAGAAGCCCAGGGAGGAGGGGAGGGCTTAGAACATGGGTGGGCACTGTGGTTACTTCCAGAGAAGTGGATGGCATTTCTTTACCTTGCCACAACCACTTGTGAGAGGGTCTGCACCTCAGGAAAACTGTTTCCGTGGGAAGCCGGCTTTGGCCAAACGGGTCTCAGGCCCGTGGGCCTCTGCTGTCCCTCCGGCTCCCCAAAGCACAGGGACTAGGTGAGGTGCTTAGAACATGCCTGGGCAATGTTGTTTCTTACACCTGGGTGTGTTGCATTTTGTTTAGGTGGCTACCCCATATTTGGGATAGGTTTTCCACAGCAAGACTATACTGCTCATCGGAAGCCGTTTTTGCCCCAGGGGTCTCCGGGCTGTGTTCGTTGGGGTTGACTCCTGCTAGCAAAACCGCCGGGATGAGGGAAGGGCTCAGACTGTGCCTGGGCCCTGTGGTCTCTTACAGGTCAGTGTATGGCATTTCCTTCACCTTGCGACAAGCACTTGGGAGCATGTCTGCACGTGGAGAAGGACTTCCTCGTGGGAAGCCAGTTTCTGTCAAAGGGTCCCAGTGCTGTGCTCCTCTCTTTTCACTCCTGCTGCCAGAATCCCAGGGAGGATGGGAGGGCTTAGAACATGGCTGGGCACTGTGGTTTCTTCCAGAGAAGTGGATGCCATTTGCTTTACCTTGCCACAACCACTTGGGAGAGGGTCTGCACCTCAGGAAAGCTGTTTCCGTGGGAAGCCGGATTTTGGCCAAACGGGTCTCAGGGCCGTGTGCCTCGGGTGTCCCTCCGGCTCCCCAAAGCACAGGGACGAGTTAAGGGGCTTAGACCATGCCTGGGCAATGTTTTTTCCTACACCTGGTTGTGTGGCATTTTGTTGACCTGGCTACCCCCACTTGGGATAGGTTTTCCACAGAGAGAGCATATTGTTCGTCGGAAGCTGTTTTTGCCCCAGGGGTCTCCGGGCTCTGTTCCTTGAAGTTGAACTCCTGCTAGCAAAACCGCCAGGATGAGGGAAGGGCTCAGACTGTGCCTGGGCCCTGTGGTCTCTTTCAGGTCAGTGTATGGCATTTCCTTCACCTTGCCACAGGCACTTGGGGGCATGTCTGCGCGTGGAGAAAGAGTTTCCCGTGGGAAGCCGGTTTTAGTCAAACGGGTCCCAGTGCTGTGCTCCTCTGTTTTCAATCCTGCTGCCAGAAGCCCAGGGAGGATGGGAGGGCTTAGAACAAAGCTGGGCACAGTGGTTTCTTCCAGAGAAATGGATGGCATTTGCTTTACCTTGCCACAACCACTTGTGAGAGGTCTGCACCTCAGGAAAACTGTTTCGGTGGGACGCCGGCTTTTGGCCAAACGGGTCTCATGGCCGTGTGCCTCGGGTGTCCCTCCGGCTCCCCAAAGCACAGGGACAAGTTAAGGGGCTTAGACCATGCCTGGGCAATGTTGTTTCTTACCCCTGGGTGTGTGGCATTTTGTTTACCTGGCTATCCCCACTTTGGATAGGTTTTCCACAGCAAGAGCATATTGCTCGTCCGAAGCCGTTTTTGCCCCAGCGGTCTCCGGGCTGTGTTCGGTGGTGTTGAACTCCTGCTAGCAAAACCGCCGGGATGAGGGAGGGGCTCAGGCTGTGCCTGGGCCCTGTGGTGTCTTACAGGTCAGTGTGTGGCTTTTCCTTCACCTTGCCACAGGCACTGGGGAGCATGCCTGCACGTGGAGAAGGACTTCCTCGTGGGAACCCGGTTTCTGTCAATGGGTCCCAATGCTGTGTTCCTCTCTTTTCGCTCCTGCTGCCAGAAGCCCAGGGAGGAGGGGAGGGCTTAGAACATGGCTGGGCACTGGGGTTTCTTCCAGAGAAGTGGATGGCATTTGCTGTCATTGCCACCACCCCTTGGGATAGGGTCTGCACCTCATGAAAGCTGTTTCCGTGGGAAGTCGGCTTTCTGCCCAACGGGCCTCAGGGCCGTGGGCCTCGGGGGTCCCTCCGGCTCCCCAAAGCACAGAGACGAGGTGAGGGGCTTAGACCATGCCTGGGCCATGTTGTCTCTTGCACCTGGGTGTGTGGCATTTTGTTGACCTGGCTACCCCCACTTGGGATAGGTTTTCCACAGCAAGAGCATATTGTTCTTCGGAAGCCGTTTGGGCCCCAGGGGGTCTCCGGGCTGTGTTCCTTGGGGTTGAACTCCTGCTAGCAAAACCGCCGGGATGAGGGAAGGGCTCAGACTGTGCCTGGGCCCTGTGGTCTCTTCCAGGTCAGTGTATGGCATTTCCTTCACCTTGCCACAGGCAATGGGGAGCATGTCTGCACGTGGAGAAGGACTTCCTCGTGGGAAGCCAGTTTCTGTCAAAGGGTCCCAGTGCTGTGCTCCTCTCTTTTCACTCCTGCTGCCAGAATCCCAGGGAGGATGGGAGGGCTTAGAACATGGCTGGGCACTGTGGTTTCTTCCAGAGAAGTGGATGCCATTTGCTTTACCTTGCCACAACCACTTGGGAGAGGGTCTGCACCTCAGGAAAGCTGTTTCCGTGGGAAGCCGGATTTTGGCCAAACGGGTCTCAGGGCCGTGTGCCTCGGGTGTCCCTCAGGCTCCCCAAAGCACAGGGACGAGTTAAGGGGCTTAGACCATGCCTGGGCAATGTTTTTTCCTACACCTGGTTGTGTGGCATTTTGTTGACCTGGCTACCCCCACTTGGGATAGGTTTTCCACAGAGAGAGCATATTGTTCGTCGGAAGCTGTTTTTGCCCCAGGGGTCTCCGGGCTATGTTCCTTGAAGTTGAACTCCTGCTAGCAAAACCGCCAGGATGAGGGAAGGGCTCAGACTGTGCCTGGGCCCTGTGGTCTCTTTCAGGTCAGTGTATGGCATTTCCTTCACCTTGCCACAGGCACTTGGGGGCATGTCTGCTCGTGGAGAAAGAGTTTCCCGTGGGAAGCCGGTTTTAGTCAAACGGGTCCCAGTGCTGTGCTCCTCTGTTTTCAATCCTGCTGCCAGAAGCCCAGAGAGGATGGGAGGGTTTAGAACAAGGCTGGGCACAGTGGTTTCTTCCAGAGAAATGGATGGCATTTGCTTTACCTTGCCACAACCACTTGTGAGAGGTCTGCACCTCAGGAAAACTGTTTCGGTGGGACGCCGGCTTTTGGCCAAACGGGTCTCATGGCCGTGTGCCTCGGGTGTCCCTCCGGCTCCCCAAAGCACAGGGACAAGTTAAGGGGCTTAGACCATGCCTGGGCAATGTTGTTTCTTACCCCTGGGTGTGTGGCATTTTGTTTACCTGGCTATCCCCACTTTGGATAGGTTTTCCACAGCAAGAGCATATTGCTCGTCTGAAGCCGTTTTTGCCCCAGGGGTCTCCGGGCTGTGTTCGGTGGTGTTGAACTCCTGCTAGCAAAACTGCCGGGATGAGGGAGGGGCTCAGGCTGTGCCTGGGCCCTGTGGTGTCTTACAGGTCAGTGTGTGGCTTTTCCTTCACCTTGCCACAGGCACTGGGGAGCATGCCTGCACGTGGAGAAGGACTTCCTCGTGGGAACCCGGTTTCTGTCAATGGGTCCCAATGCTGTGTTCCTCTCTTTTCGCTCCTGCTGCCAGAAGCCCAGGGAGGAGGGGAGGGCTTAGAACATGGCTGGGCACTGGGGTTTCTTCTAGAGAAGTGGATGGCATTTGCTGTCATTGCCACCACCCCTTGGGATAGGGTCTGCACCTCATGAAAGCTGTTTCCGTGGGAAGTCGGCTTTCTGCCCAACGGGCCTCAGGGCCGTGGGCCTCGGGGGTCCCTCCGGCTCCCCAAAGCACAGAGACGAGGTGAGGGGCTTAGACCATGCCTGGGCCATGTTGTCTCTTGCACCTGGGTGTGTGGCATTTTGTTGACCTGGCTACCCCCACTTGGGATAGGTTTTCCACAGCAAGAGCATATTGTTCTTCGGAAGCCGTTTGGGCCCCAGGGGGTCTCCGGGCTGTGTTCCTTGGGGTTGAACTCCTGCTAGCAAAACCGCCGGGATGAGGGAAGGGCTCAGACTGTGCCTGGGCCCTGTGGTCTCTTCCAGGTCAGTGTATGGCATTTCCTTCACCTTGCCACAGGCAATGGGGAGCATGTCTGCACGTGGAGAAGGACTACCTCGTGGGAAGCCAGTTTCTGTCAAAGGGTCCCAGTGCTGTGCTCCTCTCTTTTCACTCCTGCTGCCAGAATCCCAGGGAGGATGGGAGGGCTTAGGAAATGGCTGGGCACTGTGGTTTCTTCCAGAGAAGTGGATGCCATTTGCTTTACCTTGCCACAACCACTTGGGAGAGGGTCTGCACCTCAGGAAAGCTGTTTCCGTGGGAAGCCGGATTTTGGCCAAACGGGTCTCAGGGCCGTGTGCCTCGGGTGTCCCTCCGGCTCCCCAAAGCACAGGGACGAGTTAAGGGGCTTAGACCATGCCTGGGCAATGTTTTTTCCTACACCTGGTTGTGTGGCATTTTGTTGACCTGGCTACCCCCACTTGGGATAGGTTTTCCACAGAGAGAGCATATTGTTCGTCGGAAGCTGTTTTTGCCCCAGGGGTCTCCGGGCTATGTTCCTTGAAGTTGAACTCCTGCTAGCAAAACCGCCAGGATGAGGGAAGGGCTCAGACTGTGCCTGGGCCCTGTGGTCTCTTCCAGGTCAGTGTATGGCATTTCCTTCACCTTGCCACAGGCACTTGGGGGCATGTCTGCTCGTGGAGAAAGAGTTTCCCGTGGGAAGCCGGTTTTAGTCAAACGGGTCCCAGTGCTGTGCTCCTCTGTTTTCAATCCTGCTGCCAGAAGCCCAGTGAGGATGGGAGGGTTTAGAACAAGGCTGGGCACAGTGGTTTCTTCCAGAGAAATGGATGGCATTTGCTTTACCTTGCCACAACCACTTGTGGGAGGTCTGCACCTCAGGAAAACTGTTTCGGTGGGACGCCGGCTTTTGGCCAAACGGGTCTCATGGCCGTGTGCCTCGGGTGTCCCTCCGGCTCCCCAAAGCACAGGGACAAGTTAAGGGGCTTAGACCATGCCTGGGCAATGTTGTTTCTTACCCCTGGGTGTGTGGCATTTTGTTTACCTGGCTATCCCCACTTTGGATAGGTTTTCCACAGCAAGAGCATATTGCTCGTCCGAAGCCGTTTTTGCCCCAGGGGTCTCCGGGTTGTGTTCGGTGGTGTTGAACTCCTGCTAGCAAAACCGCCGGGATGAGGGAGGGGCTCAGGCTGTGCCTGGGCCCTGTGGTGTCTTACAGGTCAGTGTGTGGCTTTTCCTTCACCTTGCCACAGGCACTGGGGAGCATGCCTGCACGTGGGGAAGGACTTCCTCGTGGGAACCCGGTTTCTGTCAATGGGTCCCAATGCTGTGTTCCTCTCTTTTCACTCCTGCTGCCAGAAGACAGGGAGGAGGGGAGGGCTTAGAACATGGCTGGGCACTGGGGTTTCTTCCAGAGAAGGGGATGGCATTTGCTTTACCTTGTCACCACCCCTTGGGATAGGGTCTGCACCTCAGGAAAGCTGTTTCCGTGGGCAGCCGGCTTTCTGCCCAACGGGCCTCAGGGCCGTGGGCCTCGGGGGTCCCTCTGGCACACCAAAGCAGAGGGACGAGGTGAGGGGCTTAGACCAGAGTGGGCCATGTTGTTTCTTCCACCTGGGTGTGTGGCATTTTGTTGACCTGGCTACCCCCACTTGGGATAGGTTTTCCACAGCAGGAGCATATTGTTCGTCGGAAGCCGTTTGGGCCCCAGGGGGTCTCCGGGCTGTGTTCCTTGCGGTGGAACTCCTGCTAGCAAAACCGCCGGGATGAGGGAAGGGCTCAGACTGTGCCTGGGCCCTGTGGTCTCTTCCAGGTCAGTGTATGGCATTTCCTTCACCTTGCCACAGGCACTGGGGAGCATGTCTGCACGTGGAGAAGGACTTCCTCGTGGGAAGCCGGTTTCTGTCAAAGGGTCCCAGTGTTGTGCTCCTCTCTTTTCACTCCTGCTGCCAGAAGCCCAGGGAGGAGGGGAGGGCTTAGAACATGGCTGGGCACTGGGGTTTCTTCCAGAGAAGGAGATGGCATTTGCTTTCCCTTGCCACAACCACTTGGGAGAGGGTCTGCACCTCAGGAAAACTGTTTCCGTGGGAAGCCGGTTTTGGCCAAACGGGTCTCAGGCCCGGGGGCCTCGGGTGTCCCTCCGGCTCCCCAAAGCACGGGACGAGGTAAGGGGCTTAGACCATGCCTGGGCATTGTTGTTTCTTACACTTGGGTGTGTGGCATTTTGTTTACCTGGCTACCCCCACTTGGGATACGTTTTCCACAGCAAGAGCGTATTGCTCGTGGGAAGCCGTTTTTGCCCCAGGGGTCTCCGGGCTGTGTTCATTGCGGTTGAACTCCTGCTAGCAAAACCGCCAGGATGAGGGAAGGGCTCAGTCTGTGCCTGGGCCCTGTGGTCTCTTACAGGTCAGTGTAGGGCATTTCCTTCCCCTTGCCACAGGCACTTGGGAGCATGTCTACACGTGGAGAATGACTTTCCCGTGGGAAGCCGCTTTTTGTCAAACGGGTCCCAGTGCTCTGCTCCTCTCTTTTCACTCCTGCTACCAGAAGCCCAGTGAGGATGGGAGGGTTTAGAACATGGGTGGGCACTGTGGTTTCTTTCAGAGAAGTGGATGGCATTTGCCTTACCCTGCCACAACCACTTGTGATAGGGTCTGCACCTCAGGAAAACTGTTTTCGTTGGAGGCCGGCTTTTTGCCAAACGGGTCTCACTGCCGTGGGCCTCGGGGTTCCTTCTAGCTACCAAAAGCACAGTGACGAGGTGAGAGGCTTAGACCATGTCTGGGCATCGTTGTTTCTTACACCTGGGTGTGTGGCATTTTTTTTACCTGGCTACCCTCACTTGGGATAGGTTTTCCAAAGCAAGCCCCTATTGTTCGTCGGAAGCCGTTTTTGTCCCAGGGGTCCCCGGGCTGTGTTCGTTCGGGTTGAACTCCTGCTAGCAAAACCGCCGGGTTGAGGGAAGGGTTCAGACTGTGCCTGGGCCCTGTGGTCTCTTCCAGGTCAGTGTATGGCATTTCCTTCCCCTTGCCACAGGCACCTGGGAGCATGTCTGCACGTGGAGAAAGACTTTCCCGTGGGAAGCCAGTTTTTGTTAAACGGGTCCCAGTGCTCTGCTCCTCTCTTTTCACTCCTGCTGCCAGAAGCCCAGGGAGGATGGGAGGGCTTAGAACATGGCTGGGCACTGTGGTTTCTTCCAGAGAAGTGGAGGGCATTTGCTTTACCTGCCACAACCACTTGGGATAGGGTCTGCACCTCAGGAAAACTCTTTCCGTGGGAAGCCGCCTTTTTGCAAAGGGGTCTCAGAGCCGTGGGGCTCGGCTGTCCCTCCGGCTCCCCAAAGCACAGGGACGAGGTGAGGAGCTTAGACCGTGCCTGGGCAATGTTGTTTCTTACACCTGGGTGTGTGGCATTTCGTTGACCTGGCTACTCCCACTTGGGATAGGTTTTCCACAGAAAGCACCTCTTGTTCGACTGAAGCCGTTTTTGCCTCAGGGTCTCCGGGCTGTGTTCGTTGGGGTTGAACTCCTGCTAGCAAAACTGCCGGGATGAGGGAAGGGTTCCTACTGCGCCTGGGCCCTGTAGTCTCTTCCAGGTCAGTGTATGGCATTTCCTTCCCCTTGCCACAGGCACCTGGGAACGTGTCTGCACGTGGAGAAAGACTTTCCCTTGGGAAGCCGGTTTTTGTCAAACGGGTCCCAGTGCCCTGCTCCTCTCTTTTCACTCCTGCTGCCAGAAGCCCAGGGAGGATGGGAGGGCTTAGAACATGGCTGGGCACTGTGGTTTCTTCCAGAGAAGTGGAGGGCATTTGCTTTACCTTGCCACAACCACTTGGGATAGGGTGTGCACCTCAGGAAAACTGTTTTCCGTGGGAAGCCGGCTTTTTGCAAAGGGGTCTCAGGGCCGTGGGCCTCGGCTGTCCCTCCGGCTCCCCAAAGCACAGGGACGAGGTGAGGGGCTTAGACCGTGCCTGGGCAATGTTGTTTCTTACACCTGGGTGTGTGGCATTTTGTTGACCTGGCTACTCCCACTTGGGATAGGTTTTCCACAGCAAGCACCTCTTGTTCGTTGGAAGCCGTTTTTGCCCCAGGGGTCTCTGGGCTGTGTGCGTTGGGGTTGAACTCCTGCTAGCAAAACCGCCGGGATGAGGGAAGGGTTCAGACTGGTCCTGGGCCCTGTGGTCTCTTCCATGTCAGTGTATGGCATTTCCTTCCCCTTGCCACAGGCACCTGGGAGCATGTCTGCACATGGAGAAAGACTGTCCCGTGGGAAGCCGGTTTTTGTCAAACGGGTCCCAGTGCTCTGCTCCTCTCTTTTCACTCCTGCTGCCAGAAGCCCAGGGAGGATGGGAGGGCTTAGAACATGGCTGGGCACTGTGGTTTCTTCCAGAGAAGTGGAGGGCATTTGCATTACCTTGCCACAACCACTTGGGATAGGATGTGCACCTCAGGAAAACTGTTTCCGTGGGAAGCCGGCTTTTTGCAAAGGGGTTTCAGGGCCGTGCGCCTCGGGTGTCCCTCCGGCTCCCCAAAGCACAGGGACGAGGTGAGGGGCTTAGACCGTGCCTGGGCAATGTTGTTTCTTACACCTGGGTGTGTGGCATTTCGTTGACCTGGCTACCCCCACTTGGGATAGGTTTTCCACAGCAAGCACCTCTTCTTCGTCGGAAGCCGTTTTTGCCTCAGTGTCTCCGGGCTGTGTTCGTTGGGGTTGAACTTCCACCAGCAAAACCGCCGGGATGAGGGAAGGGCTCAGACTGTGCCTGGGCCCTGTGGTCTCTTCCAGGTCAGTGTATGGCATTTCTTTCACCTTGCCACAGGCACTGGGGAGCATGTCTGCACGTGGAGTAGGACGTTCTCGTGGGAAGCCGGTTGCTGTCAAACGGGTCCCAGTGTTCTGCTCCTCTCTTTTCGCTCCTGCTGCCAGAAGCCCAGGGAGGATGGGAGGGCTTAGAACATGGCTGGGCACTGTGGTTTCGTCCAGAGAAGTGGACGGCATTTGCTTTACCTTGCCACAACCACTTGTGAGAGGGTCTGCACCTCAGGAAAACTGTTAACGTGGGAAGCCGGCTTTTTGCAAAGGGGTCTTAGGGCCGTGGGCCTCGGGTGTCCCTCCGGCTCCCCAAAGCACAGGGACGAAGTGAGGGGCTTAGACAATGCTTGGGCCATGTTGTCTCTTCCACCTTGGTGTGTGGCATTTTGTTGACCTGGCTACACCCACTTGGGATAGGTTTTCCACAGCAAGAGCATATTGTTCGTCGGAAGCCGTTTGGGCCCCTGCGGGTCTCCGGGCTGTTTTCGTTGGGGTTGAACTCCTGCTAGCAAAACCGCCGGGATGAGGGAAAGGCTCAGACTGTGCCTGGGCCCTGTGGCCTCTTCCAGGTCAGTGTATGGCATTTCCTTCACCTTGCCACAGGCACTGGGGAGCATGTGTGCACGTGGTGAAGGACTTCCTCGTGGGAAGCCGGTTTCTGTCAAAGGGTCCCAGGGCTGTGTTCCTCTCTTTTCACTCCTGCTGCCAGAAGCCCAGGGAGGAGGGGAGGGCTTAGAACATGGCTGGGCACTGTGGTTTCTTCCAGAGAAGTGGATGGCATTTGCTTTACCTTGCCACAACCACTTGTGAGAGGGTCTGCACCTCAGGAAAACTGTTTCCGTGGGAAGCCGGCTTTGGCCAAACGGGTCTCAGGCCCGTGGGCCTCTGCTGTCCCTCCGGCTCCCCAAAGCACAGGGACGAGGTGAGGTGCTTAGAACATGCCTGGGCAATGTTGTTTCTTACACCTGGGTGTGTTGCATTTTGTTTACCTGGCTACCCCTATTTGGGATAGGTTTTCCACAGCAAGAGCATACTGCTCATCGGAAGCCGTTTTTGCCCCAGGGGTCTCCGGGCTGTGTTCGTTGGGGTTAACTCCTGCTAGCAAAACCGTCGGGATGAGGGAAGGGCTCAGACTGTGCCTGGGCCCTGTGGTCTCTTCCAGGTAAGTGTATGGCATTTCCTTCACCTTGCCACAGGCACTTGGGAGCATGTCTGCAGGTGGAGAAAGACTTTCCCGTGGGAAGCCGGTTTTTGTCAAACGGGTCCCAGTGCTGTGCTCCTCTCTTTTCACTCCGGCTGTCAGAAGCCCAGTGAGGATGGGAGGGCTTAGAACATGGCTGGGCACTGTGGTTTCTTCCAGAGACGTGGATGGCATTTGCTTTACCTTGCCACAACTACTTGGGAGAGGGTCTGCACCTCAGGAAAACTGTTTCCGTGGAAAGCCGGCTATTGGCCAAACAGGTCTCAGGCCCGTGGGCCTCAGGTGTCCCTCCAGCTCCCCAAAGCACAGGGACGAGGTGAGGGGCTTAGACCTTGCCTGGGCAATGTTGTTTCTTACCCCTGGGTGTGTGGCATTTTGTTTACCTGGCTTCCCCCACTGGGATAGGTTTTCCACAGCAAGAGCATATTGTTCGTCGGAAGCCGTTTTTGCACCAGGGGTCTCCGGGCTGTGTTCGTTGGGGTTGAACTTCTGCTAGCAAAACCGCCGGGATGAGGGAAGAGCTCAGACGGTGCCTGGGCACTGTGGTCTCTTACCTGACCCGTACCCTAACTGGAACCCAAACCCTATACACTGACCCAGACCCTTAGCCTGATCCTGACCATTACCCTGACCCTAACCCTAACCCTAACCCTAACCAGAACCCTAGCCCTAACCCGAACCCTAACACTAATCCTAACCCTAACCCGAAACATAACCCTAACCCTAACCATACCACCAAAACTAACCCTAACCCTAAACCTAACCCTAAGCGTAACGTGAACCCTAACCCGAACCCTAACCCTAACCATAAACCTAACCCCTAACCTGACCCCAAACTCGAACCCTAACCCTAACCCTAACCCTAAACCTAACCCTAACCCGAACCCTAACCGAACACCAATTCTAACCCTAACCCTAACCCTAACCCTAACACGAACACTAAACCTAACCCTAACCCTAACCATAACGTGAACCCTAACCCTAACCCAAACCCTCACCCTAACCCGAACCCTAACCCTAACCCAAACCCTCACCCTAACCCGAACTCTAACCCTAACCATAACCCCAACCCGAAACCTAACCCTAACAGTAACCCTAACCCGAAACCTAACCCTAACCCGAACACTAACCCTAACCCTAATCCTCACCCTAACCCTAACCCTAACCCTAACCCTAACAGTAACCCTAACCCTAACCCTAACCCTAACCCTAACCCTAATCCTAAACCAAACCCTAACCCTAAACCTAAACCTAACCCTAACCCGAACCGTAACCATAACCCTAACCCTAACCTTAACCCGAAACCGAACGCTAACCGAAACCTGACCCGAACCAGAACACTAAACCTGACGCGAATTTGAACCCAAAACCTAACCTGAACCCGAACCCCGAACCCGAACCCCTAACCCTAACCCTAACCCTAACCCTACAAACCCTAACCCTAACCCTAAAACTAACCCGAACCCTGGCCCTAACTCAAACCCTAACCCAAACCCTAACCGTAACCCTAACCCTAACTCAAACCCTAACCCGAACCCTAACCCTAACCCGAACCCGAACCCTTCCCTAACCCTAACCCATACCCGAACCCTAACCCTAACCCTCCCCGAACCCTAACCCTAACCCAAACCCTAACCCTAACCCGAACCCTAACCGTAACCCTAACCCTAACCCGTACCCTCACCCTAACCCTAATCCCTAAACACTGACCTTGACCCTAACCCTAACCCTGACACTGACCCTGACCCTAACCCTAACCCGAACCCTGACCGGAACCTGAAGCCTAACCCTGACGCGAACCTGAACCCGAACCCAAAGCCCGAACCTGAACCCGAAACCAAACCCCTAACCCTAAGCCTAACCCTAACCCGAACCCTTACATGAACCCAAACCCTAATGCGAACCCTCACCCGAACCCTAACCCGAACCCTATCCCTAAACCGAACCCGAACCTGACCCGAACCCTAATCACGAAACCTAACCCTGACCCTGACCATGACCCTGACCCTAACCCTCACCCTAAACCCTCAAACCTGACCCTGAACCTAACCTTAAACCTGACCCTGACCCTGACCCTAAACCCTAAACCCTGACACTGACCCTGACCCTCACCCTAACCCGAACCCTGACCCGAACCTGAACACTAACCCTGACGCGAACATCAACCCGAAACCTAACCCGAACCCTAACCCTAACCCTAACCCTAACCCTCACCCGAACCCTAACACGAACGCTAACCCTAACCCTGACTCTAACACTAACATTAAACTTAACCCTAACCCGAATCTGAGCCCTAACTCTAATCCTAACCCTATCCGAACCCTAACCCTAACCCAAACCCTAACCGTAACCCTAACCCGAACACTAACCCTAATCCTAACCCTAACCCTAACCCTAACCCTAACCCTATCCGAACCCTAACCCTAACCCAAACCCTAACCGTAACCCTAACCCTAACCCGAACACTAACCCTAACCCTAACCCTAACCCTAACCCTAACCCTAACCGTAACCCTAACCCTAACCCTAACCCTAACCCTAACCATAATCGGAACCCGAACACTAACCCTAACCTGAACCCTAACCCTAAACCTAACGTGAACCCGAACCCGAATCCAAAACCTAACCCTAACCCGAACCCTAACCCGAACTCTAACCCTAACCCTAACCCTAACCCTAACCTAACCCTAACCCTAACCCGAACCCTAACCCTAACCCTAACCGTAACCCTAACCCGAACGCTAATCCTAAACCGAATCGTAACCCTAACCCTAACCGTCACCCTAACCCTAACCCTAACCATAACCCGAACACGAAACCTAACCCTAACCCTAACCCTAACCCTAACCCTAACCCTAACTCAGACCCTAACCCAAACCCAAACCCTAACCCTAACCCTAACCCTAACCCTAACTTAACCCTAACCCTAACCCGAACCCTAACCCTAACCCTAACCCTAACCCGTATCCTAACCCGAACCCGAACCCTTACCCGAACCCTAACCCTAAACTGAACCGTAACCCTAACCTGAACCCTAGTCCTAAACCGAACGCTAACCCTAACCTGAACCCTAAAAGGACCCTAAACCTAACCCTAACCTCAGCTTAACCCGAATCCGAATTCTAACCCTAACTTAACCCTTACCCTAACCCTAACCCGAACACTAACCCTGACGTGAACTTGAACCCGAACCCTAACCTTAAACCAAACCCTAACCCTAACACTAACCCTCAGCCTAACCTGAACCCTAACCCTAACCATAACCCTAACCCTAAACCTCAGCCTAACCCTAACCCTAAACCTAACCCTAACCCGAACACAAACCCTAACCCTAAGCCTAAACCGAACCCGAACCCTAACCCTAACCCTAACCCCAAACCCTAAAACCTGACCCTGACCCTAACCCTAACCATGACCCTCACCCTAAACCTAACGCTGACCCTGACACTGACCCTAATCCCTAAACCCTGACCCTGATCCTAACCCTAACCCGAACCCTAACCCTAACCAGATCCCTAACCCTAAGCTGAAACCTAACCCTAACCCGAACCCTAACCCTAACCCTAACCCTAAAACTAACCCGACCCTAACCCTAACCCTAACCCGAACCCTAACCATAACCCGTACCGTAACCCGAACCCGAACCCGAACCCTTACCCGAAAGCTAACCCTAAGCCGAACCCTAACCCGAACACTAACCCTAACCCCATCCCTAACCCGAACCGGAACCCGACGCGAACTGTCAACCGAACACGAACCCTAACCCTGACACTGACCCTGACCCTGATCCTGACCATGACCCTGACCCTAATCCTAACCCTAAACCCTAATACCTGACCCTGACCCCAAACCTAACCCTGACCCTGACCCTGACTCTAAACCCTAAACCCTGACCCTGACCCTGACCCTACCCTAACCCGAACCCTGACCGGAACCCGAACCCTAACCCTGACATGAATCTGAACCCGAACCCTAACCCGAACCCGAACCCGAATCCCTAACACGAACCCAAACCCGAACCCCTAACCCGAACCCTAACCCGAACCGTAACCATAACCCTAACCCTAACCTTAACCCGAAACCGAACGCTAACCGAAACCTGACCCGAACCAGAACACTAAACCTGACGCGAATTTGAACCCAAAACCTAACCCGAACCCGAACCCTGAACCCGAACCCATAACCCTAACCCTAATCCTAACCCTACAAGAACCCTAACCCTAACCCTAAAACTAACCCGAACCCTGGCCCTAACTCAAACCCTAACCCGAACCCTAACCCTAACCCTAACTCAAACCCTAACCCGAACCCTAACCCTAACCCGAACCCGAACCCTTCCCTAACCCTAACCCATACCCGAACCCTAACCCTAACCCTACCCGAACCCTAACCCTAACCCAAACCCTAACCCTAACCCGAACCCTAACCGTAACCCTAACCCTAACCCGTACCCTCACCCTAACCCTAATCCCTAAACACTGACCTTGACCCTAACCCTAACCCTGACACTGACCCTGACCCTAACCCTAACCCGAACCCTAACCCTAACCCGTACCCTAACACGAACCCTAACCCAAAACCTAACCCTAACAGTAACCCTAACCCTAACCCTCTCCTAATCCTAACCCTTACCCTAACCCTTACTCGAACCCGAACCTGAAACGTAACCCGAACCCTAAACCTAACACTAACCCTAACCCTCAGCCTAACACGAACCTGAACCCGAATCCTAACCGTAACCCTACTCGATACAGAACCCTAACCCAAACCCTAACCCTAAACCGAACCATAACCCTAACCAGAACCCTAGCCCTAACCCGAACCCTAACCTTAATCCTAACCCTAACACGAAACCTAACCCTAACCCTAACCCGAACCCTAACCTTAACATGAACCTGAACCCGAAACCTAACCCTAACCCTAACCCTAACACGAAAACTAACCCTAACCATAACCCTAACCCTAACCTTAACCCGAAACCGAACCCTAACCCGAACCCTAACCCTAACCCGAACCCTAACCCAAACCATAACCCTAACCCTAACCCTAAACCTGACCCTGACCCTTACCCTGACCCAAAACCCTAAACACTGACCCTGACCCTGACCCTAACCCTAAACCGAACCCTGACCCGAACCTGAACACTAACCGTGATGCGAACTTGAACCCGAACCTGAACGCGAACCCCTAACCTGACCCCAAACCCGAACCCCTAACCCTAACCCTAAACCTAACCCTAACCCGAACCCTAACACGAACACCAATTCTAACCCTAACCCTAACCCTAACCCTAACCGAAAACGAACCCGAACCCGAACCATAACCCAAACGTGAACCCTAACCCTAACCCGAAACCGAACCCTATCCCTAAGCCTAAACTTAAACCCTAAAACCTCACCGTGACCCTAACACTAACCCTGATCCTGACCATGAACCTGACCCTGACCCTAGACCCTAAACCCTGACGCTGACCCTGACCCTAACCCAAACCCAAAACCTGACCTGAACCCTAACCCTAACCCTAACCCTAACCCTACCCGAACCCTAACCCTAAAACAAACCCTAACCGTAAACCTAACCCTAACCTGAAGCCGAACCCTAAACCTAACCCTACCCGAACCCTAACCCTAAACCAAACCCTAAACCTAACCCTAACCCTACCCGAACCCTAACCCTAAACCAAACCCTAACCCTAAACCTAACCCGAACCCTAACCCTAACCCTCACCCGAATCCTAACCTAAACCCTAACCCTAACCCTAACCCTAACCCTAACATGAACAGAAACCCGAAACCTAACCCTAACCCTAACCCTAACACGAACACTAAACCTAACCCTAACCCTAACCATAACGTGAACCCTAACCCTAACCCAAACCCTCACCCTAACCCGAACCCTAACCCTAACCCAAACCCTCACCCTAACCCGAACTCTAACCCTAACCATAACCCCAACCCGAAACCTAACCCTAACAGTAACCCTAACCCGAAACCTAACCCTAACCCGAACACTAACCCTAACCCTAATCTTCAGCCTAACCCGAACCCGAACCCTAACGCTAACCCTACCTGAAACCTAATCCTAAACCAAACCCTAACCCTAAACCTAACCCTAACCCTAACCCGAACCGTAACCATAACCCTAACCCTAACCTTAACCCGAAACCGAACGCTAACCGAAACCTGACCCGAACCAGAACACTAAACCTGACGCGAATTTGAACCCAAAACCTAACCCGAACCCGAACCCCGAACCCGAACCCCTAACCCTAACCCTAACCCTAACCCTAACCCTACAAGAACCCTAACCCTAACCCTAAAATTAACCCGAACCCTGGCCCTAACTCAAACCCTAACCCGAACCCTAACCCTAACCCTAACCCTAACTCAAACCCTAACCCGAACCCTAACCCGAACCCGAACCCTTCCCTAACCCTAACCCATACCCGAACCCTAACCCTAACACTCCCCGAACCCTAACCCTAACCCAAACCCTAACCCTAACCCGAACCCTAACCGTAACCCTAACCCTAACCCGTACCCTCACCCTAACCCTAATCCCTAAACACTGACCTTGACCCTAACCCTAACCCTGACACTGACCCTGACCCTAACCCTAACCCGAACCCTGACCGGAACCTGAAGCCTAACCCTGACGCGAACCTGAACCCGAACCCAAACCCCGAACCTGAACCCGAAACCAAACCCCTAACCCTAAGCCTAACCCTAACCCGAACCCTTACATGAACCCAAACCCTAATGCGAACCCTCACCCGAACCCTAACCCGAACCCTATCCCTAAACCGAACCCGAACCTGACCCGAACCCTAATCACGAAACCTAACCCTGACCCTGACCATGACCCTGACCCTAACCCTCAACCTAAACCCTCAAACCTGACCCTGAACCTAACCTTAAACCTGACCCTGACCCTGACCCTAAACCCTAAACCCTGACACTGACTCTGACCCTCACCCTAACCCGAACCCTGACCCGAACCTGAACACTAACCCTGACGCAAACATCAACCCGAAACCTAACCCGAATCCTAACCCGAACCCTAACCCTAACCCTAACCCGAACCCTAACCCTCACCCGAACCCTAACACGAACGCTAACCCTAACCGTGACTCTAACACTAACATTAAACTTAACCCTAACCCGAATCTGAGCCCTAACCATAACCCTAACCCTATCCGAACCCTAACCCTAACCCAAACCCTAACCGTAACCCTAACCCGAAAACTAACCCTAACCCTAACCCTAACCCTAACCCTAACCCTAACCCAACCCCGAACCCAAATCGTAACCCTAACCCTAACCGTAACCCTAACCCTAACCCTAACCCTAACCATAATCGGAACCCGAACCCTAACCCTAACCCGAACCCTAACCCTAACCCTAAACCTAACCCAAAACCGAACCCGAACCCTAACCCTAACCGTAACCCTAAGCCGAACACTAAACCTAACCCGACCCTAACCCTAACCCTATGCCTAACCTGAAACCTAACCCTAACCCTAACCCGAACCCGAACACTAACCCTAACCCTAAAACATAACCCGAACCCTAACCCTAACCCGAACCCTAACCCTAACCCTAACCCTAATGAGAACCCGAACCTGAATACAAACCCTAACCCTAACCCAAACCCTAACCCGAACCCAAACCCTAAGCCTAACCCGAACCCTAACCCGACTCGAACCCGAACCGTAACCCTAACCCTAACCCTAAACCTAACCTGAACCCTAACCCTAACCCTAACTCTTACCCTAAGCCTAACCCGAACCCGAACCCTAACCCTACCCGTAACCCTAACCCGAACACTAAACCTAACCTGACCCTAACCCTAACCCTATCCCTAACCTGAAACCTAACCCTAACCCTAACCCTAACCCGAACCCTAACCCTAACCCTAACCCTAACCCTAACACGAACCCTAACCCTAACCCTAACCCTAACCCTAACCCTAACATGAACAGAAACCCGAAACCTAACCCTAACCCTAACCCTAACCCGAACACTAAACCTAACCCTAACCCTAACCATAACGTGAACCCTAACCCTAACCCTAACCCTAACCAGAACCCTAACCCTAACCCTAACCCTTACCCTAACACTAACCCGAACCCGAACCCGACCCCTAACCCGAAACCGAACCCGAACCCTAACCCTAACCCTAACCCTAACCCGAACCCTAAACCTAAACCGAAACCTAACCCGAACCCGAACCCGAACCCTAACCCTAACCCGAACCCTAACCCGAAAACGAGCCCTAACCCGAACCCTAACCCTAACCCTAAACCGAACACTAACCCTAACCTGACCCAAACCCTAACCCTATCCCTAACTTGAAACCTAACCCGAACCCTAACCCGAAACCGAACCCGAACCCTAACCCTAACCCGAACCCGAACCCTAACCCTAACCCTAACACGAACCCTAACCCTAACCCGAACCCTAACCCGAAACCGAACCCGAACCCTAACCCTAACCCTAACCTGATCCCGAACCCTAACCCTAACCCGAACCCTAACCCGAAACCGAACCCGAACCCTAACCCTAACCCTAACCCGATCCCGAACCCTAACCCTAACCCTAACCCTTACCCTAACCCTAACCCGAACCCGAACCCGACCCCTAACCCGAAACCGAACCCGAACCCTAACCCTAACCCTAACCCTAACCCTAACCCTAACACGAACCCTAACCCTAACCCGAACCCTAACCCGAAACCGAACCCGAACCCTAACCCTAACCCTAACCTGATCCCGAACCCTAACCCTAACCCGAACCCTAACCCGAAACCGAACCCGAACCCTAACCCTAACCCTAACCCGATCCCGAACCCTAACCCTAACCCTAACCCTTACCCTAACCCTAACCCGAACCCGAACCCGACCCCTAACCCGAAACCGAACCCGAACCCTAACCCTAACCCTAACCCGAACCCCAAACCTAACCCGAAACCTAACCCGAACCCGAACCCTAACCCGAACCCGAACCCTAACCCTAACCCGACCCCTAACCCGAAACCGAACCCGAACCCTAACCCTAACCCTAACCCGAAACCTAACCCGAACCCTAACCCTAACCCTAACCCTAAACCGAACCCTAACCCTAACCGTAACCCGAACCCTAACCCTAAACCGAACCCTAACCCGAACCCGAACCCGAACCCTAACCCGAACCCTAACCCGAGCCTGAACCCGAACCCGAACCCGAACCCTAATCCTAACCCGAACCCGAACCCTAATCCTAACCCGAACCCGAACCCGAATCCATACTCGAAAGCGAAACCAATACCGAACCAGAACCCGAACCCGAACCCTAACCCCTAACCCGAACCCGAACCCGAATCCATAACTGAAAGCGAAACCGATACCGAACCCGAACCGTAACTGAAACCGAACCCTACCCGAACCCGAACCCGAACCCTACCCGAACCCGAACCTGAAACCTACCCGAACCAGAACCAGAACCAGAACCCAAACCCCTAACCCGAACCCGAACCCGAAACCCATAATTGTTTGTGCCAATGTAAAGAAAATGCCATACGCTTATCTGTAAGAAACAACAGTGCCCTGGAACAGTCTGAGCCTTAATATCAGCACTGTGCTTTTGGGAGCGGGAGTTAAAGCGGAGGCAAACAGCACTAAGACACATTTGGCAAAAATCGCGTTCCAATGAATAATATTTTCTTCCCTTTCAAACCCAAACGTAAGTGGTTGTGGCCAGATAAATAAATGCCACACCCTTATGTGTAAGAAACAACAGTGCCCAGGAACGGGTTTCTACGTGAAGAAAATATTTCTCGTTGGAACTCCGCTTTTTTACTTTACCTTCCACAACCCCTTGTGATAGGGTTTCCACGTTAAGAAAATAGTTTTCATTGGAAGCCGGTTTTTCCCAAATGTGTCTAAGTGCTGTATTCCTCGGGTTTCACTCATGCTACCAAAAGCACAGTGATGATGTTAGGGCTTAGACTGTTCCTGGGTAATGTTGTTTCTTACACATAAGGGTGTGGCATTTTCTTTACATTGCCACGACCACATATGATAGGGTTTCAACATGAACAAAATATTTTTCGTTGGAAGCGGTTTTTTGTCAAATGTGTCTCAATACCGTGTTGTTTGGGATTAACTAATGCTACCGAAATCACTATGATGATGTGAGGGCTCAGACCGATCCTGGAAACTTGTTTCTTACAGATAAGCGTATGGCATTTTCTTTACATTGGCACAAACAATTATGATAGAGTTTGCAAAAGAGAAAATTTATTTCATTGAAAGGCGGTTTTTGCCAAATTTTCTCAGCTGTTTGCCTCGGTTTTAACTCATGATACCAAAAGAACAGTGATGATCTTAGGGCTCAGACCGTCCATGGGACCAGTTATTTCTTACAAATAAGCATATGGCACATCCTTTAGCTTGCCACAACAAATTAAGATAGAGTTTGCACATCAAGAAATATTTTTCATTTGAACCCGTTTCTGCCAAATATGTCTCAGTACTATGTCCTCAGCACTTGGGAGGATGTCTGCACGTGGAGAAAGACTTTTTCGTGGGAAGCCGGCTTTTGTCAAACGGGTCCCAGTGCTGTGCTCCTCTCTTTTCACTCCTGCTGCCAGAAGCCCAGTGAGGATGGGAGGGCTTAGAACATGACTCTTCCAGAGTCGTGGATGGCATTTCCTTTACCTTGCCACAACCACTTGTGAGAGGGTCTGCACCTCAGGAAAACTGTTTCCGTGGGAAGCCGGCTTTTGGCCAAACGGGTCTCAGGGCCGTGGGCCTCGGGTGTCCCTCCGGCTCCCCAAAGCACAGAGATGAGGTGAGGGGCTTAGACAATGCCTGGGCCATGTTGTCTCTTCCACCTTGGTGTGTGGCATTTTGTTGACCTGGCTACCCCCACTTGGGATAGGTTGTCCACAGCAAGACCATATTGTTCGTCGGAAGCCGTTTGGGCCCCAGGGGTCTCCGGGCTGTGTTCGTTGGGGTTGAACTCCTGCTAGCAAAACCGCCGGGATGAGGGAAGGGCTCAGACTGTGCCTGGGCCCTGTGGTCTCTTCCAGGTCAGTGTATGGCATTTCCTTCACCTTGCCACAGGCACTGGGGAGCATGTCTGGACGGGGAGAAGGACTTCCTCGTTGGAAGCCGGTTTCTGTCAAAGAGTCCCAGTGCTGTGTTCCTCTCTTTTCACTCCTGCTGCCAGAAGCCCAAGGAGGAGGGAAGGGCTTAGAACATGGCTAGGCACTGGGGTTTCTTCCAGAGAAGGGGATGGCATTTGCTTTCCCTTGCCACCAGTCCTTGGGATAGTGTCTGCACCTCAGGAAAGCTGTTTCCGTGGGAAGCCGGCTTTCTGCCCAACGGGCCTCAGGGCCGTGGGCCTCGGGGGTCCCTCCGGCACACCAAAGCAGAGGGACGAGGTGAGGGGCTTAGACCATGACTGGGCCATGTTGTTTCTTCCACCTGGGTGTGTGGCATTTTGTTGACCTGGCTACCCCCACTTGGGATAGGTTTTCCACAGGAAGAGCATATTGTTCTTCGGAAGCCGTTTGGGCCCCAGGGGGTCTCCGGGCTGTGTTCCTTGGGGTTGAACTCCTGCTAGCAAAACCGCCGGGATGAGGGAAGGGCTCAGACTGTGCCTGGGCCCTGTGGTCTCTTCCAGGTCAGAGTATGGCTTTTCCTTCACCTTGCCACAGGCAATGGGGAGCATGTCTGCACGTGGAGAAGGACTTCCTCGTGGGAAGCCAGTTTCTGTCAAAGGGTCCCAGTGCTGTGCTCCTCTCTTTTCACTCCTGCTGCCAGAATCCCAGGGAGGATGGGAGGGCTTAGAACATGGCTGGGCACTGTGGTTTCTTCCAGAGAAGTGGATGCCATTTGCTTTACCTTGCCACAACCACTTGGGAGAGGGTCTGCACCTCAGGAAAGCTGTTTCCGTGGGAAGCCGGATTTTGGCCAAACGGGTCTCAGGGCCGTGTGCCTCGGGTGTCCCTCCGGCTCCCCAAAGCACAGGGACGAGTTAAGGGGCTTAGACCATGCCTGGGCAATGTTTTTTCCTACACCTGGTTGTGTGGCATTTTGTTGACCTGGCTACCCCCACTTGGGATAGGTTTTCCACAGAGAGAGCATATTGTTCGTCGGAAGCTGTTTTTGCCCCAGGGGTCTCCGGGCTCTGTTCCTTGAAGTTGAACTCCTGCTAGCAAAACCGCCAGGATGAGGGAAGGGCTCAGACTGTGCCTGGGCCCTGTGGTCTCTTTCAGGTCAGTGTATGGCATTTCCTTCACCTTGCCACAGGCACTTGGGGGCATGTCTGCGCGTGGAGAAAGAGTTTCCCGTGGGAAGCCGGTTTTAGTCAAACGGGTCCCAGTGCTGTGCTCCTCTGTTTTCAATCCTGCTGCCAGAAGCCCAGGGAGGATGGGAGGGCTTAGAACAAAGCTGGGCACAGTGGTTTCTTCCAGAGAAATGGATGGCATTTGCTTTACCTTGCCA
The DNA here is from genome assembly GCF_024610735.1 of Ursus americanus. Lineage (NCBI taxonomy): Eukaryota > Metazoa > Chordata > Mammalia > Carnivora > Ursidae > Ursus > Ursus americanus. Next base: position 510,851 of record NW_028273684.1, read on the forward strand.
CAACCACTTGTGAGAGGTCTGCACCTCAGGAAAACTGTTTCGGTGGGACGCCGGCTTTTGGCCAAACGGGTCTCATGGCCGTGTGCCTCGGGTGTCCCTCCGGCTCCCCAAAGCACAGGGACAAGTTAAGGGGCTTAGACCATGCCTGGGCAATGTTGTTTCTTACCCCTGGGTGTGTGGCATTTTGTTTACCTGGCTATCCCCACTTTGGATAGGTTTTCCACAGCAAGAGCATATTGCTCGTCCGAAGCCGTTTTTGCCCCAGGGGTCTCCGGGCTGTGTTCGGTGGTGTTGAACTCCTGCTAGCAAAACCGCCGGGATGAGGGAGGGGCTCAGGCTGTGCCTGGGCCCTGTGGTGTCTTACAGGTCAGTGTGTGGCTTTTCCTTCACCTTGCCACAGGCACTGGGGAGCATGCCTGCACGTGGAGAAGGACTTCCTCGTGGGAACCCGGTTTCTGTCAATGGGTCCCAATGCTGTGTTCCTCTCTTTTCGCTCCTGCTGCCAGAAGCCCAGGGAGGAGGGGAGGGCTTAGAACATGGCTGGGCACTGGGGTTTCTTCTAGAGAAGTGGATGGCATTTGCTGTCATTGCCACCACCCCTTGGGATAGGGTCTGCACCTCAGGAAAACTGTTTCCGTGGGAAGCCGGCTTTTGGCCAAACGGGTCTCAGGGCCGTGGGCCTCGGGTGTCCCTCCGGCTCCCCAAAGCACAGAGACGAGGTGAGGGGCTTAGACCATGCCTGGGCCATGTTGTCTCTTGGTGTGTGGCATTTTGTTGACCTGGCTACCCCCACTTGGGATAGGTTTTCCACAGCAAGAGCATATTGTTCGTCGGAAGGCGTTTGGGCCCCAGGGGTCTCCGGGCTGTGTTCGTTGGGGTTGAACTCCTGCTAGCAAAACCGCCGGGATGAGGGAAGGGCTCAGACTGTGCCTGGGCCCTGTGGTCTCTTCCAGGTCAGTGTATGGCATTTCCTTCACCTTGCCACAGGCACTGGGGAGCATGTCTGGACGGGGAGAAGGACTTCCTCGTTGGAAGCCGGTTTCTGTCAAAGAGTCCCAGTGCTGTGTTCCTCTCTTTTCACTCCTGCTGCCAGAAGCCCAGGGAGGATGGGAGGGCTTAGAACATGGCTGGGCACTGGGGTTTCTTCCAGAGAAGGGGATGGCATTGGCTTTCCCTTGCCACCACCCCTTGGGATAGGGTCTGCACCTCAGGAAAGCTGTTTCCGTGGGAAGCCGGCTTTCTGCCCAACGGGCCTCAGGGCCGTGGGCCTCGGGGGTCCCTCCGGCTCCCCAAAGCACAGGGACGAGGTGAGGGGCTTAGACCATGCCTGAGCCATGTTGTTTCTTCCACCTGGGTGTGTGGCATTTTGTTGACCTTGCTACCCCCACTTGGGTTAGGTTTTCCACAGCAAGAGCATATTGTTCGTCGGAAGCCGTTTGGGCCCCGGGGGGTGTCCGGGCTGTGTTCCTTGGGGTTGAACTCCTGCTAGCAAAACTGCCGGGATGAGGGAAGGGCTCAGACTGTGCCTGGGCCCTGTGGTCTCTTCCAGGTCAGTGTATGGCATTTCCTTCCCCTTGCCACAGGCACTGGGAAGCATGTCTACACGTGGAGAAGGACTTCCTCGTGGGAAGCCGGTTTCTGTCAAAGGGTCCCAGTGCTGTGCTCCTCTCTTTTCACTCCTGCTGCCAGAAGGCAAGGGAGGATGGGAGGGCTTAGAACATGGCTGGGCACTGGGGTTTCTTCCAGAGAAGGGGATGGCATTTGCTTTCCCTTGCCACCGCCCCTTGGGATAGGGTCTGCACCTCAGGAAAGCTTTTTCCGTGGGAAGCCGGCTTTCTGCCCAACGGGCCTCAGGGCCGTGGGCCTCGGGGGTCCCTCCGGCTCCCCAAAGCACAGGGACGAGGTGAGGGGCTTAGACTATGCCTGGGCCATGTTGTTTCTTCCACCTGGGTGTGTGGCATTTTGTTGACCTGGCTACCCCCACTTGGGATAGGTTTTCCACAACAAGAGCATATTGTTCCTCGGAAGCCGTTTGGGCCCCAGGGGGCTCCGGGCTGTGTTCGTTGGGGTTGAACTCCTGCTAGCAAAACCGCCGGGATGAGGGAAGGGCTCAGACTGTGCCTGGGCCCTGTGGTCTCTTCCAGGTCAGTGTATGGCATTTCCTTCACCTTGCCACAGGCACTGGGGAGCATGTGTGCACGTGGAGAAGGACTTCCTCGGGGGAAGCCGGTTTCTGTCAAAGGGTCCCAGTGCTGTCCTTCTCTCTTTTCACTCCTGGTGCTAAAGCCCAGGGAGGAGGGGAGGGCTTAGAACATGGCTGGGCACTGGGGTTTCTTCCAGAGAAGGAGATGGCATTTTTTTCCCTTGCCACCACCCCTTGGGATAGGGTCTGCACCTCAGGAAAGCTGTTTCCGTGGGAAGCCGGCTTTTTGCAAAGGGGTCTCAGGGCCGTGGGCCTCGGCTGTCCCTCCGGCTCCCCAAAGCACAGGGACGAGGTGAGGGGCTTAGACCATGCCTGGGCAATGGTGTTTCTTACACCTGGGTGTGTGGCATTTTATTGACCTGGCTACCCCCACTTGGGATAGGTTTTCAACAGCAAGCGCCTTCGTTCGTCGGAAGCCGTTTTTGCCTCAGGGGTCTCCGGGCTGTGTTCCTTGGGGTTGAACTCCTGCTAGCAAAACCGCCGGGATGAGGGAAGGGTTCAGACTGTGCCTGGGCCCTGTGGTCTCTTCCAGGTCAGTGTATGGCATTTCCTTCCCCTTGCCACAGGCACCTGGGAGCATGTCTGCACGTGGAGAAAGACTTTCCCGTGGGAAGCCGGTTTTTGTCAAACGGGTCCCAGTGCTCTGCTCCTCTCTTTTCACTCCTGCTGCCAGAAGCCCAGGGAGGGTGGGAGGGCTTAGAACATGGCTGGGCACTGTGGTTTCTTCCAGAGAAGTGGAGGGCATTTGCTTTACCTTGCCACAACCACTTGTGAGAGGGTCTGCACCTCAGGAAAACTGTTTCCGTGGGAAGCCGGCTTTTTGCAAAGGGGTCTCAGGGCCGTGGGCCTCGGCTGTCCCTCCGGCTCCCCAAAGCACAGGGACGAGGTGAGGGGCTTAGACCATGCCTGGGCCATGTTGTTTCTTCCACCTGGTTGTGTGGCATTTTGTTGACCTGGCTACCCCCACTTGGGATAGGTTTTCCACAGCAAGAGCATATTGTTTGTCGGAAGCCGTTTGACCCCAGGGGGTCTCCAGTCTGTGTTCCTTGGGGTTGAACTCCTGCTAGCAAAACCGCTGGGATGAGGGAAGGGCTCAGACTGTGCCTGGGCCCTGTGGTCTCTTCCAGGTCAGTGCATGGCATTTCCTTCACCTTGCCACAGGCACTGGGAAGCATGTCTGCACGTGGAGAAGGACTTCCTCGTGGGAAGCCGGTTTCTGTCAAAGGGGCCCAGTGCTGTGCTCCTCTCTTTTCTCTCCTGCTGCCAAAAGCCCAGGGAGGAGGGGAGGGCTTAGAACATGGCTGGGCACTGGGGTTTCTTCCAGAGAAGGGGATGGCATTTGCTTTCCCTTGCCACCACCCCTTGGGATAGGGTCTGTACCTCAGGAAAGCTGTTTCCTTGGGAAGCCGGCTTTCTGCCCAACGGGCCTCAGGGCCGTGGGCCTCGGCTGTCCCTCCGGCTCCCCATAGCACAGGGACGAGGTGACGGGCTTAGACCATGCCTGGTCCATGTTGTTTCTTCCACCTGGGTGTGTGGCATTTTGTTGACCAGGCTAACCCCACTTGGGATAGGTTTTCCACAGCAAGAGCATATTGTTCGTCGGAAGCCGTTTGGGCCCCAGGGGGTCTCCGGGCTGTGTTCGTTGGGGTTGAACTCCTGCTAGCAAAACCGCCGGGATGAGGGAAAGGCTCACACTGTGCCTGGGCCCTGTGGTCTCTTCCAGGTCAGTGTATGGCATTTCCTTCACCTTGCCACAGGCACTGGGAAGCATGTCTGCAAGTGGAGAAGGACTTCCTCGTGGGAAGCCGGTTTCTGTCAAAGGGTCCCAGTGCTGTGCTTCTCTCTTTTCTCTCCTGCTGGCAGAAGCCCAGGGAGGAGGGGAGGGCTTAGAACATTGGTGGGCAGTGGGGTTTCTTCCAGAGAAGGGGATGGCATTTGCTTTCCCTTGCCACCACCCCTTGGGATAGGGGCTGCACCTCAGGAAAGCTGTTTCCTTGGGAAGCCGGCTTTCTGCCCAACGGGCCTCAGGGCCGTGGGCCTCGGGGGTCACGCCGGCTCCCCAAAGCACAGAGACCAGGTGAGGGGCTTAGACCATGCCTCGGGCATGTTGTCTCTTCCACCTGGGTTTGTGGCATTTTGTTGACCTGGCTACCCCCACTTGGGATAGGTTTTCCAGTCAAGCACCTCTTGTTCGTCGGAAGCCGTTTTTGCCCCAGGGGTCTCCGGGCTGTGTTCGTTGGGGTGAACTCCTGCTAGCAAAACCGCCGGGATGAGGGAAGGGTTCAGACTGTGCCTGGGTCCTGTGGTCTCTTCCAGGTCAGTGTATGGCATTTCCTTCCCCTTGCCATAGGCACCTAGGAGCATGTCTGCACGTGGAGAAAGACTTTCGCGTGGGAAGCCGGTTTTTGTCAAACGGGTCCCAGTGCTCTGCTCCTCTCTTTTCACTCCTGCTGCCAGAAGCCCAGGGAGGATGGGAGGGCTTAGAACATGGCTGGGCACTGTGGTTTCTTCCAGAGAAGTGGAGGGCATTTGCATTACCTTGCCACAACCACTTGGGATAGGGTGTGCACCTCAGGAAAACTCTTTCCGTGGGAAGCCGGCTTTTTGCAAAGGGGTCTCACGGCCGTGGGGCTCGGCTGTCCCTCCGGCTCCCCAAAGCACAGGGACGAGGTGAGGGGCTTAGACCGTGCCTGGGCAATGTTGTTTCTTACACCTGGGTGTGTGGCATTTTGTTGACCTGGCTACCCCCACTTGGGATAGGTTTTCCAGTCAAGCATCTCTTGTTCGTCGGAAGCCGTTTTTGCCTCAGGGTCTCCGGGCTGTGTTCATTGGGGTTGAACTCCTGCTAGCAAAACTACCGGGATGAGGGAAGGGTTCAGACTGTGACTGGGCCCTGTGGTCTCTTCCAGGTCAGTGTATGGCATTTCCTTCCCCTTGCCACAGGCACCTGGGAGCATGTTTGCACGTGGGGAAAGACTTTCCCGTGGGAAGCTGGTTTTTGTCAAACGGGTCCCAGTGCTCTGCTCCTCTCTTTTCACTCCTGCTGCCAGAAGCCCAGGGAGGATGGGAGGGCTTAGAACATGGCTGGGCACTGTGGTTTCTTCCAGAGAAGTGGAGTGCATTTGCTTTACCTTGCCACAACCACTTGTGAGAGGGTCTGCACCTCAGGAAAACTGTTTACGTGGGAAGGCGGCTTTTTGCAAAGGGGTCTCAGGGCCGTAGGCCTCGGCTGTCCCTCCGGCTCCCCAAAGTACAGGGACGAGGTGAGGGGCTTGGACCGTGCCTGGGCAATGTTGTTTCTTACACCTGGGTCTGTGGCATTTTGTTGACCTGGCTACCCCCACTTGGGATAGGTTTTCCGCAACAAGAGCATATTGTTCATCCGAAGCCGTTTGGGCCCCTTGGGGTTTCCGGGCTGTGTTCCTTGCGATGGACCTCCTGCTAGCAAAACCGCCGGGATGAGGGAAGGGCTCAGACTGTGCCTGGGCCCTGTGGTCTCTTCCAGGTCAGTGTATAGCATTTCCTTCACCTTGCCACAGGCACTGGGGAGCATGTCTGCACGTGGAGAAGGACTTCCTCGGGGGAAGCCGGTTTCTGTTGTACGGGACCCAGTGCTCTGCTCCTCTCTTTTCACTCCTGCTGCCAGAAGCCCAGGGAGGAGGGGAACGCTTAGAACAAGGCTGGGCACTGGGGTTTCTTCCAGAGAAGGAGATGGCATTTTTTTCCCTTGCCACCACGCCTTGGGATAGGGTCTGCACCTCAGGAAAGTTTTTCCATTGTAGGCCGGCTTTCTCCCAACGGGCCTCAGGGCCGTGTGCCTCGGGGGTCCCTCTGGCTCCCCAAAGCACAGAGACGAGGTAGGGGCTTAGACAGTGCTTGGGCCATGTTGTCTCTTCCACCTTGGTGTGTGGCATTTTGTTGACCTGGCTACACCCACTTGGGATAGGTTTTCCACAGCAAGAGCATATTGTTCGTCAGAAGCCGTTTGGGCCCCAGCGGGTCTCCGGGCTGTGTTCCTTGGGGTTGAATTCCTGGTAGCAAAACCGCCGGGATGAGGGAAAGGCTCAGACTGTGCCTGGGCCCTGTGGCCTCTTCCAGGTCAGTGTATGGCATTTCCTTCACCTTGCCACAGGCACTGGGGAGCATGTGTGCACGTGGTGAAGGACTTCCTCGTGGGAAGCCAGTTTCTGTCAAAGGGTCCCAGTGCTGTGCTCCTCTCTTTTCTCTCCTGCTGCCAGAAGCCCAGGGAGGAGGGGAGGGCTTAGAACATGGCTGGGCACTGGGGTTTCTTCCAGAGAAGAGGATGGCATTTGCTTTCCCTTGCCACCACCCCTTGGGATAGGGTCTGCACCTCAGGAAAGCTGTTTCCGTGGGAAGCCGGCTTTCTGCCCAACGGGCCTCAGGGCCGTGGGCCTCGGGGGTCCGTTACGGCTCCCCAGAGCACAGGGACGAAGTGAGGGGCTTAGACCATGCTTGGGCCATGTTGTTTCTTCCACCTGGGTGTGTGGCATTTTGTTGACCTGGCTACCCCCACTTGGGATAGGTTTTCCACAGCAAGAGCATATTGTTCTTCGGAAGCCGTTTGGGACCCAGGGGGTCTCCGAGCTGTGTTCGTTATGGTGGAACTCCTGCTAACAAAACCGCCGGGATGAGGCAAGTGCTCAGACTCTGCCTGGGCCCTGTGGTCTCTTCCAGGTCAGTGTATGGCATTTCCTTCACCTTGCCACAGGCACTGGGGAGCATGTCTGCACGTGGAGAAGGACTTTTTCGTGGGAAGCCGGTTTCTGTAAAGGGTCCCAGTGCTGTGCTCCTCTCTTTTCACTCCTGCTGCCAGAAGCCCAGGGAAGAGGGGAGGGGTTAGAACATCCCTGGGCACTGGAGTTTCTTTCAGAGAAGGGGATTGCATTTGCTTTCCCTTGCCACCACCCCTTGGGATAGGGTCTGCACCTCAGGAAAGCTGTTTCCGTGGGAAGCCGGCTTTCTGCCCAACGGACCTCAGGGCCGTGGGCCTCGGGGGTCCCTCTGACTCCCCAAAGCACAGAGACGAGGTGAGGGACTTAGCCCATGCCTGGGCCATGTTGTTTCTTCCACCTGGGTGTGTGGCATTTTGTTGACCTGGCTACTCACATTTGCATATGTTTTCCAGAGCAAGTACCTATTGTTCCTCAGAAGCAGTTTTTGCCCCAGGGGTCTTCGGGCAGTGTTCCTTGGGCTTGAACTCCTGCTAGCTAAACTGCTGGGATGAGGGAAGGGCTCAGACTGTGCCTGGGCCCTGTGGTCTCTTCCAGGTCAGTGTATGGTATTTCCTTCACCTTGCCACAGGCACTGGGGAGCATGTCTGCACGTGGATAAGGACTTCCCCCTGGAAACCGGTTTCTGTAAAATGGTCCCAATGCTGTGCTCCTCTCTTTTCACTCCTGCAGCCAGAAGTCCAGGGAGGAGGGGAGGGCTTAGAACATGGCTGGGCACTGGTGTTTCTTCCAGAGAAGGGGATGGCATTTGCTTTCCCTTGCCACCACCCCTTGGGATAGGGTCTGCAACTCAGGAAACCTTTTTTCGTGGGAGGCCGGCTTTCTGCCAAACGGGTCTCAGGGCCGTGGGCTTCGGGGGTCCCTCCGGCTCCCCAAAGCACAGAGAGGACGTGAGGGGTTAGACCATGCCTGGGCCTAGTTGTCTCTTCCACCTGGGTGTGTGCCATTTTGTTGACCTGGCTACCCCCTCTTGGCATAGGTTTTCCACAGCAAGAGCATATTGTTTGTCGGAAGCCTTTTGGGCGCCAGGGGGTCACCGGGCTGTGTTCCTTGTGGTGGAACTCCTGCTAGCAAAACCGCCGGGATGAGGGAAGGGCTCAGACTGTGCCTGGGCCCTGTGGTCTCTTCCAGGTCAGTGTATGGTATTTCCTTCACCTTGCCACAGGCACTGGGGAGCATGTCTGCACGTGGAGAAGGACTTCCTCGTGGAAGCCGGTTTTTGTCAAAGCGTCCCAGTGCTGTCCTCCTGTCTTTTCACTCCTGCTGCTAGAAGCCCAGGGAGGAGGGGAGGGCTTAGAACATGGCTGGGCACTGGGGTTTCTTCCAGAGAAGGAGATGGCATTTTTTTCCCTTGCCTCCACCCCTTGGGATAGGGTCTGCACCTCAGGAAAGCTGTTTCCGTGGGAAGCCGGCTTTTTGCAAAGGGTTCTCAGGGCCGTGGGCCTCGGCTGTCCCTCCGGCTCCCCAAAGCACAGGGACAAGGTGAGGGGCTTAGACCATGCCTGGGCAATGTTGTTTCTTACACCTGGGTGTGTGGCATTTTATTGACCTGGCTACCCCCACTTGGGATAGGTTTTCCACAGCAAGAGCATATTGTTTGTCGGAAGCCGTTTTTGCCTCAGGGGTCTCCGGGCTGTGTTCCTTGGGGTTGAACTCCTGCTAGCAAAACCGCCGGGATGAGGGAAGGGTTCAGACTGTGCCTGGGCCCTGGGGTCTCTTCCAGGTCAGTGTATGGCATTTCCTTCCCCTTGCCACAGGTACCTGGGAGCATGTCTGCACGTGGAGAAAGACTTTCCCGTGGGAAGCCGGTTTTTGTCAAACGGGTCCCAGTGCTCTGCTCCTCTCTTTTCACTCCTGCTGCCAGAAGCCCAGGGAGGATGGGAGGGCTTAGAACATGGCTGGGCACTGTGGTTTCTTCCAGAGAAGTGGAGGGCATTTGCTTTACCTTGCCACAACCACTTGGGAGAGGGTCTGCACCTCAGGAAAACTGTTTCCGTGGGAAGCCGGCTTTTTGCAAAGGGGTCTCAGGCCGTGGGCCTCGGCTGTCCCTCCGGCTCCCCAAAGCACAGGGACGAGTTTAGGGGCTTAGACCATGCCTGGGCCATGTTGTTTCTTCCACCTGGTTGTGTGGCATTTTGTTGACCTGGCTACCCCCACTTGGGATAGGTTTTCTACAGCAAGAGCATATTGTTTGTCGGAAGCCGTTTGGGCCCCAGGGGGTCTCCGGGCTGTGTTCCTTGTGGTGGAACTCCTGCTAGCAAAACCGCCGGGATGAGGGAAGGGCTCAAACTGTGCCTGGGCCCTGTGGTCTCTTCCAGGTCAGTGTATGGTATTTCCTTCACCTTGCCACAGGCACTGGGGAGCATGTCTGCACGTGGAGAAGGACTTCCTCGTGGAAGCCGGTTTCTGTCAAATCGTCCCAGTGCTGTCGTCCTCTCTTTTCACTCCTGTTGCTAGAAGCCCAGGGAGGAGGGGAGGGCTTAGAACATGGCTGGGCACTGGGGTTTATTGCAGAGAAGGAGATGGCATTTGCTTTCCCTTACCACCACCCCTTGGGATAGGGTCTGCACCTCAGGAAAGCTGTTTCCGTGGGAGGCCGGCTTTCTGTCAAACGGGTCTCAGAGCCGTGGAACTCGGGTGTCCCTCCGGCTCCCCAAACCACAGGGACGCGTTGAGATGCTTAGACCACGCCTGGGAAATGTTTTTTCTTACACTTGGGTGTGTTCCATTTTGTTTACCTGGCTACCCCCACTTGGGATAGGTTTTCCACAGCAAGAGCATATTGCTTGTCGGAAGCCGTTTCTGCCCCAGGTGTCTCCGTGCTGGGTTCTTTGGGGTTGAACTCCTGCTAGCAAAACCGCTGGGATGAGGGAAGAGCTGAGACGGTGCCTGGGCACTGTGGTCTCTCACCCGACCCGTACCCTAACTGGAACCCAAACCCTATACCCTGACCCAGACCCTTCGCCTGATCCTGACCATTACCCTGACCCTAACCCTAACCCTAACCCTAACCAGAACCCTAGCCCTAACCCGAACCCTAACACTAATCCTAACCCTAACCCGAAACCTAACCCTAACCCTAACCCTAACCGTACCACAAAAACTAACCCTAACCCTAAACCTACCCTAAGCGTAACGTGAACACTAACCCTAACCCTAACCCTAAACCAAACCCTTACCCTAACCCTAACCCTAACCCTAACGCTAACCCGAAACCTAACCATAAACCTAACCCTAACCTTAACCCGAAACCGAACCCTAACCCGAACCCTAACCCTATACCGAATCGTAACCCGAACCCTAACCCTAACCCTAACCCTAACCCTAACCCCTAACCTGACCCCAAACTCGAACCCCTAACCCTAACCCTAACCCTAAACCTAACCCTAACCCGAACCCTAACGCGAACACCAATTCTAACCCTAACCCTCACCCTAACCCTAACCCTAACCCTCAGCCTAACCCGAACCCTAACCCTAACCATAACCCTAACCCTAAACCTCAGCCTAACCCTAACCCTACCCGAACCCTAACCCTAAAACATACCCTAACTGTAAACCTAACCCTAACCTGAAGCCGAACCCTAACCCTAACCCTACCCGAACGCTAACCCTAAACCAAACCCTAAACCTAACCCTAACCCTACCCGAACCCTAACCCTAAACCAAACCCTAACCCTAAACCTAACCCGAACCCTAACCCTAACCCTCACCCGAATCCTACCCCAAACCCTAACCCTAACCCTAACCCTAACATGAACAGGAACCCGAAACCTAACCCTAACCCTAACCCTAACACGAACACTAAACCTAACCCTAACCCTAACCATAACGTGAACCCTAACCCTAACCCTAACCCTAACCCGAACCCGAACCCTAACCCGAACCCTTACCCTAACCCGAACTCGAACCCTAACCATAACCCCAACCCGAAACCTAACCCTAACAGTAACCCTAACCCGAAACCTAACCCTAACCCGAACACTAACCCTAACCCTAATCCTCAGCCTAACCCGAACCCGAACCCTAACGCTAACCCTACCTGAACCCTAATCCTAAACCAAACCCTAATCCTAAACCTAACCCTAACCCTAACCCGAACCGTAACCATAACCCTAACCCTAACCTTAACCCGAAACCGAACGCTAACCGAAACCTGACCCGAACCAGAACACTAAACCTGACGCGAATTTGAACCCAAAACCTAACCCGATCCCGAACCCCGAACCCGAACCCCTAACCCTACCCCTAACCGTAACCCTACAAGAACCCTAACCCTAACCCTAAAACTAACCCGAACCCTGGCCCTAACTCAAACCCTAACCCGAAACCTAACCCTAACCCTAACTCAAACCCTAACCCGAACCCTAACCCTAACCCGAACCCGAACCCTTCCCTAGCCCTAACCCATACCCGAACCCTAACCCTAACCCTAACCCTAACCCTAACCCTAACCCTATCCGAACCCTAACCCTAACCCAAACCCTAACCATAACGCTAACCTTAACCCGAACACTAACCCTAAACCTAACCCTAACCCTAACCCTAACCCTAACCCTAACCCTAACCATAATCGGAACCCGAACACTAACCCTAACCCGAACCCTAACCGTAACCCTAACGCGAACCCGAACCCGAATCCAAAACCTAACCCTAACCCGAACCCTATCCCTAAACCGAACCCAAACCTGACCCGAACCCTAATCACGAAACCTAACCCTGACCCTGACCATGACCCTTCCCTAACCCTCACCCTAAACCCTCAAACCTGACCCTGAACCTAACCTTAAACCTGACCCTGACCCTAAACCCTAAACCCTGACACTGACCCTGACCCTCACCCTAACCCGAACCCTGACCCAAACCTGAACACTAACCCTGACGCGAACATCAACCCGAAACCTAACCCGAATCCTAACCCGAACCCTAACCCTAACCCAAACCCTAACCCGAACCCTAACACGAACGCTAACCCTAACCCTGACTCTAACACTAACATTAAACTTACCCCTAACCCGAATCTGAGCCCTAACTCTAACCCTAACCCTATCCGAACCCTAACCCTAACCCAAACCCTAACCGTAACCCTAACCCGAAAACTAACCCTAAACCTAACCCTAACCCTAACCCTAACCCTAACCCAACCCCGAACCCAAATCGTAACCCTAACCCTAACCGTAACCCTAACCCTAACCCTAACCATAATCGGAACCCGAACCCTAACCCTAACCCGAACCCTAACCCTAACCCTAACGCGAACCCGAACCCGAATCCAAACCCTAACCCTAACCCGAACCCTAACCCGAACTCTAACCCTAACCCTAACCCTAACCATAACCCGAACCCGAAACTTAACCCTAACCCAAACCCTAACCCTAACCCGACCCTAACCATAACCCTATCCCTAACCGGAAACCTAACCCTAACCCTAACCCGAACCCGAAACCGAACCCTAACCCTAACCCTAACCCTAACCCTAACCCTAAACCGAACCCGAAACCTAACCCTAACCCTAACCCTAACCCTGATCCGAACCCTCACCCTAACCCTAACATGAACCCTAACTCTAAACCTAACCCGAACCCGAAGCCAAACACTAACCATAACCCAAACGATACCCGAACCCGAACCCTAAACCAAAACCGATCCCGCACCCTAACCCTAACCCGAAACCTAACCCTAACCCTAACCATAACCGGAACCCTAACCCTGACTCGAACCCTAACGCTAACCCTATCCCTAACCTGAAACCTAATCGTAACCCTAACCCGAACCCTAACCCTAACCCTAACCGTACCCCTAACCCGAATGCTAACCCTAACCCGAACCCTAACCCTAAGCCGACCCTAACCCTAACCCTATCCCTAACCGGAAACCTAACCCTAACCCTAACCCGAACCCTAACCCTAACCCTAACCCTAACCCTAATCCGAACACTAACCCTAAACCTAACCCTAACCCTAACTCTAAACCTAACCCGAACCCGAAGCCAAACACTAACCATAACCCAAACGATACCCGAACCCGAACCCTAAACCAAAACCGATCCCGCAACCTAACCCTAACCCGAAACCTAACCCTAACCCTAACCCTAACCCTATCCCTAACCGGAAACCTAACCCTAACCCTAACCCGAACCCTAACCCTAAACCTAACCCAAAACCGAACCCAAACCCTAACCCTAACCGTAACCCTAACCCGAACACTAAACCTAACCCGACCCTAACCCTAACCCTATCCCTAACCTGAAACCTAACCCTAACCCGAACCCGAACCCGAACAATAACCCTAACCCTAACCCTAACCCAAACCCTAACCCTAACCCTAACGCGAACCCGAACCCGAATCCAAACCCTAACCCTAACCCGAACCCTAACCCGAACTCTAACCCTAACCCTAACCCTAACCATAACCCGAACCCGAAACTTAACCCTAACCCAAACCCTAACCCTAACCCGACCCTAACCATAACCCTATCCCTAACCGGAAACCTAACCCTAACCCTAACCCGAACCCGAAACCGAACCCTAACCCTAACCCTAACCCTAACCCTAACCCTAAACCGAACCCGAAACCTAACCCTAACCCTAACCCTAACCCTGATCCGAACCCTCACCCTAACCCTAACATGAACCCTAACTCTAAACCTAACCCGAACCCGAAGCCAAACACTAACCATAACCCAAACGATACCCGAACCCGAACCCTAAACCAAAACCGATCCCGCACCCTAACCCTAACCCGAAACCTAACCCTAACCCTAACCATAACCGGAACCCTAACCCTGACTCGAACCCTAACGCTAACCCTATCCCTAACCTGAAACCTAATCGTAACCCTAACCCGAACCCTAACCCTAACCCTAACCGTACCCCTAACCCGAATGCTAACCCTAACCCGAACCCTAACCCTAAGCCGACCCTAACCCTAACCCTATCCCTAACCGGAAACCTAACCCTAACCCTAACCCGAACCCTAACCCTAACCCTAACCCTAACCCTAATCCGAACACTAACCCTAAACCTAACCCTAACCCTAACTCTAAACCTAACCCGAACCCGAAGCCAAACACTAACCATAACCCAAACGATACCCGAACCCGAACCCTAAACCAAAACCGATCCCGCAACCTAACCCTAACCCGAAACCTAACCCTAACCCTAACCCTAACCCTATCCCTAACCGGAAACCTAACCCTAACCCTAACCCGAACCCTAACCCTAAACCTAACCCAAAACCGAACCCAAACCCTAACCCTAACCGTAACCCTAACCCGAACACTAAACCTAACCCGACCCTAACCCTAACCCTATCCCTAACCTGAAACCTAACCCTAACCCGAACCCGAACCCGAACAATAACCCTAACCCTAACCCTAACCCAAACCCTAACCCTAACACGAACCCAAACCCGAACCCGAACCCAAAATCTAACCCTAACCCGAACGCTAACCCAAACCCGAACCCTAACCCAAATCCTAACCCTAAACTTAACCCTAAAACGAACCCGAACCCTAAACCGAACCCTAACCCTAACCCTAACCCTAACCCTAACCCTAAACCTAACCCAAAACCGAACCCGAACCCTAACCCTAACCGTAAACCTAAGCCGAACACTAAACCTAACCCGACCCTAACCCTAACCCTATGCCTAACCTGAAACCTAACCCTAACCCTAACCCGAACCCGAACACTAACCCTAACCCTAAAACATAACCCGAACCCTAACCCTAACCCGAACCCTAACCCTAACCCTAACCCTAATGAGAACCCGAACCTGAATCCAAACCCTAACCCGAACCCGAACCCGAACCCGAACCGTAACCCTAACCCTAACCCTAACCCTAACCTGAACCCTAACCCTAACCCTAACTCTTACCCTAAGCCTAACCCGAACCCGAACCCTAACCCTACCCGTAACCCTAACCCGAACACTAAACCTAACCCGAACCCTAACCCGAAACCGAACCCGAACCCTAACCCTAACCCTAACCCTAACCAGAACCCTAACCCTAACCCTAACCCTTACCCTAACCCTAACCCGAACCCGAACCCGACCCCTAACCCGAAACCGAACCTGAACCCTAACCCTAACCCTAACCCGAATCCTAAACCTAAACCGAAACCTAACCTGAACCCGAACCCGAACCCTAACCCTAACCCGAACCCTAACCCGAAAACGAACCCTAACCCGAACACTAACCCTAACCCTAACCCTAACCCGAACACTAACCCTAACCTGACCCAAACCCTCACCCTATCCCTAACCTGAAACCTAACCCGAACCCTAACCCGAAACCGAACCCGAACCCTAACCCTAACCCGAACCCGAACCCTAACCCTAACCCGAACCCTAACACGAACCCTAACCCGAACCCGAACCCTAACCCGAAACCGAACCCTAACCCTAACCCGAACCCTAACACGAACCCTAACCCGAACCCGAACCCTAACCCGAAACCGAACCCGAACACTAACCCTAACCCTAACTCGAACCCGAACCATAACCCTAACCCTAACCCTTACCCTAACCCTAACCCGAACCCGAACCCGACCCCTAACCCGAAACCGAACCCGAACCCTAACCCTAACCCGAACCCGAACACTAAACCTAACCCGAAACCTAACCCGAACCCGAACCCTAACCCGAACCCGAACCCTAACCCTAACCCGACCCCTAACCCGAAACCGAACCCGAACCCTAACCCTAACCCTAACCCGAAACCTAACCCGAACCCGAACCCTAACCCGAACCCTAACCCTATCCCTAACCCTAACCCTAAACCTAACCCTAACCCTAAACCGAACCCTAACCCTAACCGTAACCCGAACCCTAACCCTAAACCGAACCCTAACCCGAACCCGAACCCTAACCCGATCCCTTACCCTAACCCTAACCCGAACCCTAACCCGAGCCTGAACCCGAACCCGAACCCTAATCCTAACCCGAACCCGAACCCTAATCCTAACCCGAACCCGAACCCGAATCCATACTCGAAAGCGAAACCAATACCGAACCAGAACCCGAACCCGAACCCTAACCCCTAACCCGAACCCGAACCCGAATCCATAACTGAAAGCGAAACCGATACCGAACCCGAACCGTAACTGAAACCGAACCCTACCCGAACCTGAACCCGAACCCTACCCGAACCCGAACCTGAAACCTACCCGAACCAGAACCAGAACCAGAACCCAAACCCCTAACCCGAACCCGAACCCGAAACCCATAATTGTTTGTGCCAATGTAAAGAAAATGCCATACGCTTATCTGTAAGAAACAACAGTGCCCTGGAACAGTCTGAGCCTTAATATCAGCACTGTGCTTTTGGGAGCGGGAGTTAAAGCGGAGGCAAACAGCACTAAGACACATTTGGCAAAAATCGCGTTCCAATGAATAATATTTTCTTCCCTTTCAAACCCAAACGTAAGTGGTTGTGGCCAGATAAATAAATGCCACACCCTTATGTGTAAGAAACAACAGTGCCCAGGAACGGGTTTCTACGTGAAGAAAATATTTCTCGTTGGAACTCCGCTTTTTTACTTTACCTTCCACAACCCCTTGTGATAGGGTTTCCACGTTAAGAAAATAGTTTTCATTGGAAGCCGGTTTTTCCCAAATGTGTCTAAGTGCTGTATTCCTCGGGTTTCACTCATGCTACCAAAAGCACAGTGATGATGTTAGGGCTTAGACTGTTCCTGGGTAATGTTGTTTCTTACACATAAGGGTGTGGCATTTTCTTTACATTGCCACAACCACATATGATAGGGTTTCAACATGAACAAAATATTTTTCGTTGGAAGCGGTTTTTTGTCAAATGTGTCTCAATACCGTGTTGTTTGGGATTAACTAATGCTACCGAAATCACTATGATGATGTGAGGGCTCAGACCGATCCTGGAAACTTGTTTCTTACAGATAAGCGTATGGCATTTTCTTTACATTGGCACAAACAATTATGATAGAGTTTGCAAAAGAGAAAATTTATTTCATTGAAAGGCGGTTTTTGCCAAATTTTCTCAGCTGTTTGCCTCGGTTTTAACTCATGATACCAAAAGAACAGTGATGATCTTAGGGCTCAGACCGTCCATGGGACCAGTTATTTCTTACAAATAAGCATATGGCACATCCTTTAGCTTGCCACAACAAATTAAGATAGAGTTTGCACATCAAGAAATATTTTTCATTTGAACCCGTTTCTGCCAAATATGTCTCAGTACTATGTCCTCAGCACTTGGGAGGATGTCTGCACGTGGAGAAAGACTTTTTCGTGGGAAGCCGGCTTTTGTCAAACGGGTCCCAGTGCTGTGCTCCTCTCTTTTCACTCCTGCTGCCAGAAGCCCAGTGAGGATGGGAGGGCTTAGAACATGGCTGGGCACTACGGTTTCTTCCAGAGTCGTGGATGGCATTTGCTTTACCTTGCCACAACCACTTGTGAGAGGGTCTGCACCTCAGGAAAACTGTTTCCATGGGAAGCCGGCTTTTGGCCAAACGGGTCTCAGGGCCGTGGGCCTCGGGTGTCCCTCCGGCTCCCCAAAGCACAGAGACGAGGTGAGGGGCTTAGACCATGCCTGGGCCATGTTGTCTCTTGGTGTGTGGCATTTTGTTGACCTGGCTACCCCCACTTGGGATAGGTTTTCCACAGCAAGAGCATATTGTTCGTCGGAAGGCGTTTGGGCCCCAGGGGTCTCCGGGCTGTGTTCGTTGGGGTTGAACTCCTGCTAGCAAAACCGCCGGGATGAGGGAAGGGTTCAGACTGTGCCTGGGCCCTGTGGTCTCTTCCAGTTCAATGTATGGCATTTCCTTCCCCTTGCCACAGGCACCTGGGAGCATGTCTGCACGTGGAGAAAGACTTTCCCGTGGGAAGCCGGTTTTTGTCAAACGGGTCCCAGTGCCCTGCTCCTCTCTTTTCACTCCTACTGCCAGAAGCGCAGGGAGGATGGGAGGGCTTAGAACATGCCTGGGCACTGTGGTTTCTTCCAGAGAAGTGGAGGGCATTTGCTTTACCTTTCCACAACCACTTTTGAGAGGGTCTGCAGCTCAGGAAAACTGTTTCCGTGGGAAGCCGGCTTTTTGCAAAGGGTTCTCAGGGTCGTGGGCCTCGGGTGTCCCTCCGGCTCCCCAAAGCACAGGGATGAGGTGAGGGGCTTAGACCGTGCCTGGGCAATGTTGTTTCTTACACCTTGGTGTGTGGCATTTTGTTGACCTGGCTACCCCACTTGGGATACGATTTCCAGAGCAAGCACGTATTGATCGTCGGAAGCCTTTTTTGCCCCAGGGGTCTCCGGGCTGTGTTCGTTGGGGTTGACCTCCTGCTGTCAAAACCGCCGGGATGAGGGAAGGGTTCAGACTGGTCCTGGGCCCTGTGGTCTCTTCCATGTCAGTGTATGGCATTTCCTTCCCCTTGCCACAGGCACCTGGGAGCATGTCTGCACGTGGAGAAAGACTTCCCCGTGGGAAGCCGGTTTTTGTCAAACGGGTCCCAGTGCTCTGCTCCTCTCTTTTCACTCCTGCTGCCAGAAGCCCAGGGAGGATGGGAGGGCTTAGAACATGGCTGGGCACTGTGGTTTCTTCCAGAGAAGTGGAGGGCATTTGCTTTACCTTGCCACAACCTCTTGGGATAGGGTCTCCACCTCAGGAAAACTGTTTCGGTGGGAAGCCGGCTTTTTGCAAAGGGGTCTCAGGGCCGTGGGGCTCGGCTGTCCCTCCGGCTCCCCAAAGCACAGGGACGAGGTGAGGGGCTTAGACCGTGCCTGGGCAATGTTGTTTCTTACACCTGGGTGTGTGGCATTTCGTTGACCTGGCTACCCCCACTTGGGATAGGTTTTCCACAGCAAGCACCTCTTGTTCGTCGGAAGCCGTTTTTGCCTCAGGGTCTCCGGGCTGTGTTCGTTGGGGTTGAACTCCTGCTAGCAAAACCGCCGGGATGAGGGAAGGGTTCAGACTGTGCCTGGGCCCTGTGGTCTCTTCCAGTCAGTGTATGGCATTTCCTTCACCTTGCCACAGTCACTGGGGAGAATGTCTGCACGTGGAGAAGGATTTCCTCGTGGGAAGCCGGTTTCTGTCAATCCGTCCCAGTGCTGTGCTCCGCTCTTTTCATTCCTTCTGCCAGAAGCCCAGGGAGGAGGGGAGGGCTTAGAACATGGCTGGGCACTGGGGTTTCTACCAAAGGAGGGGATGGCATTTGCTTTCCATTGCCACCACCCCTTGGGATAGGGTCTGCACCTCAGGAAAGCTGTTTCCGTGGGAAGCCTGGTTTCTGCCCAACGGGCCACAAGGCCGTGGGCCTCGGGGGTCCCTCCGGCTCCCCAAAGCACAGGGACGAGGTGAGGGGCTTAGACCATGCCTGGGCCATGTTACTTCTTCCACCTGGGTGTGTGGCATTTTGTTGACCTGGCTACCCCCACTTGGGATAGGTTTTCCACAGCAAGCACCTATTGTTCGCCGGAAGCCGTTTTTGCCCCAGGGCTCTCCGGGCTGTGTTCCTTGGGATTGAACTCCTGCTAGCAAACCCGTCGGGATGAGGGAAGGGTTCAGACTGTGCCTGGGCCCTGTGGTCTCTTCCAGGTCAGTATATGGCATTTCCTTCCCCTTGCCACAGGCACCTAGGAGCATGTCTGCACGTGGAGAAAGACTTTCGCGTGGGAAGCCGGTTTTTGTCAAACGGGTCCCAGTGCTCTGCTCCTCTCTTTTCACTCCTGCTGCCAGAAGCCCAGGGAGGATGGGAGGGCTTAGAACATGGCTGGGCACTGTGGTTTCTTCCAGAGAAGTGGTAGGCATTTGCATTACGTTGCAACAACCACTTGGGATAGGGTCTGCACCTCAGGAAAACTGTTTCCGTGGGAAGCCGCCTTTTGCAAAGGGGTCTCAGGGCCGTGGGACTCGGCTGTCCCTCCGGCTCCCCAAGGCTCAGGGACGAGTTGAGGGGCTTAGACCGTGCCTGGGCAATGTTGTTTCTTACACCTGGGTGTGTGGTATTTCGTTGACCTGGCTACTCCCACTTGGGATAGGTTTTCCACAGCAAGCACCTCTTTTTCGTCGGAAGCCGTTTTTGCCCCAGGGGTCTCCGGGCTGTGTTCGTTGGGGTTGAACTCCTGCTAGCAAAACCGCCGGGTGAGGGAAGGGTTCAGACTGTGCCTGGGCCCTGTGGTCTCTTCCAGGTCAGTGTATGGCATTTCCTTCCCCTTGCCACAGGCACCTGGGAGCATGTCTGTACGTGGAGAAAGACTTTCCCGTGGGAAGCCGGTTTTTGTCAAACGGGTCCCAGTGCTCTGCTCCTCTCTTTTCTCTCCTGCTGCCAGAAGCCCAGGGAGGATGGGAGGGCTTAGAACATGGCTGGGCACTGTGGTTTCTTCCAGAGAAGTGGAGGGCATTTGCTTTACCTTGCCACAACCACTTGGGATAGGGTATGCACCTCAGGAAAACTGTTTTCCGTGGGAAGCCGGCTTTTTGCGAAGGGGTCTCAGGGCCGTGGGCCTCGGCTGTCCCTCCGGCTCCCCAAAGCACAGGGACGATGTGAGGGGCTTAGACCGTGCCTGAGCAATGTTGTTTCTTACACCTGGGTGTGTGGCATTTCGTTGACCTGGCTACTCCCACTTGGGATAGGTTTTCCATAGCAAGCACCTCTTGTTCCTTGGAAGCCCTTTTTGCCCCAGGGGTCTCCGGGCTGTGTTCGTTGGGGTTGAACTCCTGCTAGCAAAACCGCCGGGATGAGGGAAGGGTTCAGACTGTGCCTGGGCCCTGTGGTCTCTTCCAGTTCAATGTATGGCATTTCCTTCCCCTTGCCACAGGCACCTGGGAGCATGTCTGCACGTGGAGAAAGACTTTCCCGTGGGAAGCCGGTTTTTGTCAAACGGGTCCCAGTGCCCTGCTCCTCTCTTTTCACTCCTACTGCCAGAAGCGCAGGGAGGATGGGAGGGCTTAGAACATGCCTGGGCACTGTGGTTTCTTCCAGAGAAGTGGAGGGCATTTGCTTTACCTTTCCACAACCACTTTTGAGAGGGTCTGCACCTCAGGAAAACTGTTTCCGTGGGAAGCCGGCTTTTTGCAAAGGGTTCTCAGGGTCGTGGGCCTCGGGTGTCCCTCCGGCTCCCCAAAGCACAGGGATGAGGTGAGGGGCTTAGACCGTGCCTGGGCAATGTTGTTTCTTACACCTTGGTGTGTGGCATTTTGTTGACCTGGCTACCCCACTTGGGATACGATTTCCAGAGCAAGCACGTATTGATCGTCGGAAGCCTTTTTTGCCCCAGGGGTCTCCGGGCTGTGTTCGTTGGGGTTGACCTCCTGCTGTCAAAACCGCCGGGATGAGGGAAGTGTTCAGACTGGTCCTGGGCCCTGTGGTCTCTTCCATGTCAGTGTATGGCATTTCCTTCCCCTTGCCACAGGCACCTGGGAGCATGTCTGCACGTGGAGAAAGACTTCCCCGTGGGAAGCCGGTTTTTGTCAAACGGGTCCCAGTGCTCTGCTCCTCTCTTTTCACTCCTGCTGCCAGAAGCCCAGGGAGGATGGGAGGGCTTAGAACATGGCTGGGCACTGTGGTTTCTTCCAGAGAAGTGGAGGGCATTTGCTTTACCTTGCCACAACCTCTTGGGATAGGGTCTCCACCTCAGGAAAACTGTTTCGGTGGGAAGCCGGCTTTTTGCAAAGGGGTCTCAGGGCAGTGGGCCTCGGTTGTCCCTCCGGCTCCCCAAAGCACAGGGACGAGGTGAGGGGCTTGGACCGTGCCTGGGCAATGTTGTTTCTTACACCTGGGTGTGTGGCATTTTGTTGACCTGGCTACCCCCACTTGGAATAGGTTTTCCGCAACAAGAGCATATTGTTCATCGGAAGCAGTTTGGGCTCCAGGGGGTCTCCGGGCTGTGTTCGTTGGGGTTGAACTCCTGCTAGCAAAACCGCCGGGATGAGGGAAGGGTTCAGACTGTGCCTGGGCCCTGTGGTCTCTTCCAGTCAGTGTATGGCATTTCCTTCACCTTGCCACAGTCACTGGGGAGCATGTCTGCACTTGGAGAAGGATTTCCTCGTGGGAAGCCGGTTTCTGTCAAACCGTCCCAGTGCTGTGCTCCTCTCTTTTCACTCCTGCTGCGAGAAGCCCAGGGAGGAGGGGAGGGCTTAGAACATGGCTGGGCACTGGGGTTTCTTCCAAAGGAGGGGATGGCATTTTCTTTCCCTGGCCACCACCCCTTGGGATAGGGTCTGCTCCTCAGGAAAGCTGTTTCCGTGGGAAGCCGGCTTTTTGCAAAGGGTTCTCAGGGCCGTGTGCCTCGGCTGTCCCTACGGCTCCCCAAACACATGGACGAGGTGAGGGGCTTAGACCATGCCTGGGCAATGTTGTTTCTTACACCTGGGTGTGTGGCATTTTATTGACCTGGCTACCCCCACTTGGGATAGGTTTTCAACAGCAAGCGCCTTTGTTCGTCGGAAGCCGTTTTTGCCTCAGGGGTCTCCGGGCTGTGTTCGTTGGGGTTGAACTCCTGCTAGCAAAACCGCCGGGATGAGGGAAGAGTTCAGACTGTGCCTGGGCCCTGTGGTCTCTTCCAGGTCAGTGTATGGCATTTCCTTCCCCTTGCCACAGGCACCTGGGAGCATGTCTGCACGTGGAGAAAGACTTTCGCATGGGAAGCCGGTTTTTGTCAAACGGGTCCCAGTGCTCTGCTCCTCTCTTTTCACTCCTGCTGCCAGAAGCCCAGGGAGGATGGGAGGGCTTAGAACATGGCTGGGCACTGGGGTTTCTTCCAGAGAAGTGGAGGGCATTTGCTTTACCTTGCCACAACCACTTGGGAGAGGGTCTGCACCTCAGGAAAACTGTTTCCGTGGGAAGCCGGCTTTTTGCAAAGGGGTCTCAGGGCCGTGGGGCTCGGCTGTCCCTCCGGCTCCCCAAAGCACAGGGACGAGGTGAGGGGCTTAGACCATGCCTGGGCCATGTTGTTTCTTCCACCTGGTTGTGTGGCATTTTGTTGACGTGGCTACCCCCACTTGGGATAGGTTTTCCACAGCAAGAGCATATTGTTTGTCGGAAGCCGTTTGGGCCCCAGGGGGTCTCTGGGCTGTGTTCCTTGGGGTTGAACTCCTGCTAGCAAAACCGCCGGGATGAGGGAAGGGCTCAGACTGTGCCTGGGCCCTGTGGTCTCTTCCAGTTCAGTGCATGGCATTTCCTTCACCTTGCCACAGGCACTGGGAAGCATGTCTGCACGTGGAGAAGGACTTCCTCGTGGGAAGCCCGTTTCTGTCAAAGGGTCCCAGTGCTGTGCTCCTCTCTTTTCTCTCCTGCTGCCAGAAGGCCAGGATAGGGGAGGACTTAGAACATGGCTGGGCACTGGGGTTTCTTCCAGAGAAGGGGATGGCATTTGCTTTCCCTTGCCACCACCCCTTAGGATAGGGTGTGCACCTCAGGAAAGCTGTTTCCGTGGGAAGCTGGCTTTCTGCCCAACGGGCCTCAGGGCCGTGGGCCTCGGGGGTCCCTCCGGCTCCCCACAGCACAGGGACGAGGTGAGGGGCTTGGACCGTGCCTGGGCAATGTTATTTCTTACACCTTGGTGTGTGGCATTTCGTTGACCTGGCTACCCCCACTTGGTATAGGTTTTCCTGTCAAGCACCTCTTGTTCGTCGGAAGCCGTTTTTGCCCCAGGGGTCTCCGGGCTGTGTTCGTTGGGGTGAACTCCTGCTAGCAAAACCGCCGGGATGAGGGAAGGGTTCAGACTGTGCCTGGGCCCTGTGGTCTCTTCCAGGTCAGTGTATGGCATTTCCTTCCCCTTGCCACAGGCACCTGGGAGCATGTCTGCACGTGGAGAAAGACTTTCCCGTGGGAAGCCGGTTTTTCTCAAACGGTTCCCAGTGCTCTGCTCCTCTCTTTTCACTCCTGCTGCCAGAAGCCCAGGGAGGATGGGAGGGCTTAGAACATGGCTGGGCCATGTGGTTTCTTCCAGAGAAGTGGAGGGCATTTGCATTACCTTGCCACAACCACTTGGGATAGGGTGTGCACCTCAGGAAAACTGTTTTCCGAGGGAAGCCGGCTTTTTGCAAAGGGGTCTCAGGGCCGTGGGCCTCGGCTGTCCCTCCGACTCCCCAAAGCACAGGGACGAGGTGAGGGGCTTAGACCGTGCCTGGGCAATGTTGTTTCTTACACCTGGGTGTGTGGCATTTCGTTGACCTGGCTACTCCCACGTGTGATAGGTTTTCCACAGCAAGCACCTCTTCTTCGTCGGAAGCCGTTTTTGCCCCAGGGGTCTCCGGGCTGTGTTCGTTGGGGTTGAACTCCTGCTAGCAAAACCGCCAGGATGAGGGAAGGGTTCAGACTCTGCCTGGGCCCTGTGGTCTCTTCCAGGTCAGTGTATGGCATTTCCTTCCCCTTGCCACAGGCACCTGGGAGCATGTCTGCATGTGGAGAAAGACTTTCCCGTGGGAAGCCGGTTTTTGTCAAATGGGTCCCAGTGCTCTGCTCCTCTCTTTTCATTCCTGCTGCCAGAAGCCCAAGAAGGATGGGAGGGCTTAGAACATGGCTGGGCACTGTGGTTTCTTCCAGAGAAGTGGAGGGCATTTGCTTTACCTTGCCACAACACGTGGGATAGGGTGTGCACCTCAGGAAAACTGTTTCCGTGGGAAGCCGGCTTTTTACAAAGGGGTCTCAGGGCCGTGGGCTTCGGATGTCCCTCAAGCTCCTCAAAGCACAGGGACGAGGTGAGGGGCTTGGACCGTGCCTGGGCAATGTTGTTTCTTACACCTTTGTGTGTGGCATTTTGTTGACCTGGCTACCCCACGTGGGATAGGTTTTCCACAGCAAGCACCTCTTGTTCGTCGGAAGCCGTTTTTGCCCCAGGGGTCTCCGGGCTGTGTTCGTTGGGGTTGAACTCCTGCTATCAAAACCGTCGGGATGAGGGAGGGGTTCAGACTGTGCCTGGGCCCTGTGGTCTCTTCCAGGTCAGTGTATGGCATTTCCTTCCCCTTGCCACAGGCACCTGGGAGCATGTCTGCACGTGGAGAAAGACTTTCCCTTGGGAAGCCGGTTTTTGTCAAACGGGTCCCAGTGCTCTGCTCCTCTCTTTTCACTCCTGCTGCCTGAAGCCCAGGGAGGATGGGAGGGCTTAGAACATGGCTGGGAACTGTGGTTTCTTCCAGAGAAGTGGAGGGCATTTGCATTACCTTGCCACAACCACTTGGGATAGGGTGTGCACCTCAGGAAAACTGTTTCCGTGGGAAGCCGGCTTTTTGCAAAGGGGTCTCAGGGCCGTGGGGATCGGCTTTCCCTCCGGCTCCCCAAAGCACAGGGACGAGGTGAGGGGCTTAGACCGTGCCTGGGCAATGTTGTTTCTTACACCTGGGTGTGTGGCATTTTGTTGACCTGGCTACCCCCACTTGGGATACGTTTTCCTGTCAAGCACCTCTTGTTCGTCGGAAGCCGTTTTTGCCCCAGGGGTCTCCGGGCTGTGTTCGTTGGGGTGAACTCCTGCTAGCAAAACCGCCGGGATGAGGAAAGGGTTCAGCCTGTGCCTGGGCCCTGTGGTCTCTTCCAGGTCAGTGTATGGCATTTCCTTCCCCTTGCCACAGGCACCTGGGAGCATGTCTGCACGTGGAGAAAGACTTTCCCGTGGGAAGCCGGTTTTTGTCCAACGGGTCCCAGTGCTCTGCTCCTCTCTTTCTCTCCTGCTGCCAGAAGCCCAGGGAGGATGGGAGGGCTTAGAACATGGCTGGGCACTGGGGTTTCTTCCAGAGAAGTGGAGGGCATTTGCTTTACCTTGCCACAACCACTTGGGATAGGGTGTGCACCTCAGGAAAACTGTTTCCGTGGGAAGCCGGCTTTTTGCAAAGGGGTCTCAGGGCCGTGGGGCTCGGCTGTCCCTCCGGTTCCCCAAAGCACAGGGACGAGGTGAGGGGCTTAGACCATGCCTGGGCCATGTTGTTTCTTCCACCTGGTTGTGTGGCATTTTGTTGACGTGGCTACCCCCACTTGGGATAGGTTTTCCACAGCAAGAGCATATTGTTTGTCGGAAGCCGTTTGGGCCCCAGGGGGTCTCTGGGCTGTGTTCCTTGGGGTTGAACTCCTGCTAGCAAAACCGCCGGGATGAGGGAAGGGCTCAGACTGTGCCTGGGCCCTGTGGTCTCTTCCAGTTCAGTGCATGGCATTTCCTTCACCTTGCCACAGGCACTGGGAAGCATGTCTACACGTGGAGAAGGACTTCCTCGTGGGAAGCCCGTTTCTGTCAAACGGTCCCAGTGCTGTGCTCCTCTCTTTTCACTCCTGCTGGCAGAAGCCCAGGGAGAAGGGGAGGACTGAGAACATGGCTGGGCACTGGGGTTTCTTCCAGAGAAGGGGATGGCATTTGCTTTCCCTTGCCACCACCCCTTAGGATAGGGTCTGCACCTCAGGAAAGCTGTTTCCGTGGGAAGCCGGCTTTCTGCCCAACGGGTCTCAGGGCCGTGGGCCTCGGGGGTCCCTCCGGCTCCCCACAGCACAGGGACGAGGTGAGGGGCTTAGACCGTGCCTGGGCAATGTTGTTTCTTACACCTGGGTGTGTGGCATTTCGTTGACCTGGCTACCCCCACTTGGGATAGGTTTTCCACAGCAAGCACCTCTTGTTCGTAGGAAGCCGTTTTTGCCCCAGGGGTCTCCGGGCTGTGTTCGTTGGGGTTGAACTCCTGCTAGCAAAACCGCCGGGATGAGGGAAGGGTTCAGACTGTGCCTGGGCCCTGTGGTCTCTTCTAGGTCAGTGTATGGCATTTCCTTCCCCTTGTCACAGGCACCTGGGAGCATGTCTGCACGTGGAGAAAGACTTTCGCATGGGAAGCCGGTTTTTCTCAAACGGGTCCCAGTGCTCTGCTCCTCTCTTTTCACTCCTGCTGCCAGAAGCCCAGGGAGGATGGGAGGGCTTAGAACATGGCTGGGCACTGTGGTTTCTTCCAGAGAAGTGGAGGGCATTTGCATTACCTTGCCACAACCACTTGGGATAGGGTGTGCACCTCAGGAAAACTGTTTCCGTGGGAAGCAGGCTTTTTGCAAAGGGGTCTCAGGGCTGTGGGGCTCGGTTGTCCCTCCGGCTCCCCAAACACAGGGACGAGGTGAGGGGCTTAGACCATGCCTGGGTAATGTTGTTTCTTACACCTGGGTGTGTGTCATTTTATTGACCTGGCTACCCCCACTTGGGATAGGTTTTCAACAGCAAGCGCCTTTGTTCGTCGGAAGCCATTTTTGCCTCAGGGGTCTCCGGGCTGTGTTCCTTGGGGTTGAACTCCTGCTAGCAAAACCGCCAGGATGAGGGAAGGGTTCAGACTGTGCCTGGGCCCTGTGGTCTCTTCCAGGTCAGTGTATGGTATTTCTTTCACCTTGCCACAGGCACTGGGGAGCATGTCTGCACGTGGATAAGGACTTCCCCCTGGGAAACCGGTTTCTGTAAAATGGTCCCAATGCTGTGCTCCTCTCTTTTCACTCCTACAGCCAGAAGTCCAGGGAGGAGGGGAGGGCTTAGAACATGGCTGGGCACTGGGGTTTCTTCCAGAGATGGGGATGGCATTTGCTTTCATTGCCACCACCCCTTGGGATAGAGTCTGCACCTCAGGAAAGCTGTTTCCTTGGGAAGCCGGCTTTCTGCCAAACGGGCCTCAGGGCCGTGGGCTTCGGGGGTCCCTCCGGCTCCCCAAAGCACAGGGACGAGGTGAGGGGCTTTGACCATGCCTGAGCCATGTTCTTTCTTCCACCTGGGTGTATGGCATTTTGTTGACCAGGCTACCCCACTTGGGATAGGTTTTCCACAGCAAGAGCATATTGTTCGTCGGAAGCCGTTTGGGCCCCAGGGGGTCTCCGGGCTGTGTTCCTTGGGGTTGAACTCCTGCTAGCAAAACCACCGGGATGAGGGAAGGGCTCAGACTGTGCCTGGGCCCTGTGGTCTCTTCCAGGTCAGTGTATGGCATTTCCTTCACCTTGCCACAGGCACTGGGGAGCATGTCTGCACGTGGAGAAGGACTTCCTCGTGGGAAGCCGGTTTCCCGTCAAAGGATCCCAGTGTTGTGGTCCTCTCTTTTCACTCCTGCTACCAGAAGCCCAGGGAGGAGGGGAGGGCTTAGAACATGGCTGGGCACTGGGGTTTATTGCAGAGGAGGAGATGGGATTTGCTTTCCCTTGCCACCACCCCTTGGGATAGGGTCTGCACCTCAGGAAAGCTGTTTCCGTGGGAAGCCGGCTTTCTGCCCAACGGGCCTCAGGGCCGTGGGCTTCGGGGGTCCCTCCGGCTCCCCAAAAACAGAGTGGAGGTGAGGGGTTAGACCATGCCTGGGCCTAGTTGTCTCTTCCACCTGGGTGTGTGGCATTTTGTTGACCTGGCTACCCCCACTTGGGATAGGTTTTCCAGTCAAGCACCTCTTGTTCGTCGGAAGCCGTTTTTGCCTCAGGGTCTCCGGGCTGTGTTCGTTGTGGTGGAACTCCTGCTAGCAAAACCGCCGGGATGAGGGAAGGGTTCAGACTGTGCCTGGGCCCGGTGGTCTCTTCCAGGTCAGTGTATGGTATTTCCTTCACCTTGCCACAGGCACTGGGGAGCATGTCGCACGTGTAGAAGGACTTCCTCCTGGAAGCCGGTTTCTGTCAAAGCGTCCCAGTGCTGTCGTCCTCTCTTTTCACTCCTGTTGCTAGAAGCCCAGGGAGGAGGGGAGGGCTTAGAACATGGCTGGGCACTGGGGTTTATTGCAGAGGAGGAGATGGCATTTGCTTTCCCTTACCACCACCCCTTGGGATAGGGTGTGCAACTCAGGAATGCTGTTTCCGTGGGAGGCCGGCTTTCTGCCAAACGGGTCTCAGGGCCGTGGGCTTCGGGGGTCCCTCCGGCTCCCCAAAGCACAGAGAGGAGGTGAGGGGTTAGACCATGCCTGGGCCTAGTTGTCTCTTCCACCTGGGTGTGTGCCATTTTGTTGACCTGGCTACCCCCTCTTGGCATAGGTTTTCCACAGCAAGAGCATATTGTTCGTCGGAAGCCGTTTGGGCGCCAGGGGGTCTCCGGGCTGTGTTCCTTCTGGTGGAACTCCTGCTAGCAAAACCGCCGGGATGAGGGAAGGGCTCAGACTGTGCCTGGGCCCTGTGGTCTCTTCCAGGTCAGTGTATGGCATTTCCTTCCCCTTGCCACAGGCACCTGGGAGCATGTCTGCACGTGGAGAAAGACTTTCCCGTGGGAAGCCGGTTTTTGTCAAACGGGTCCCAGTGCTCTGCTCCTCTCTTTTCACTCCTGCTGCCAGAAGCCCAGGGAGGATGGGAGGGCTTAGAACATGGCTGGGCACTGTGGTTTCTTCCAGAGAAGTGGAGGGCAATTGCATTACCTTGCCACAACCACTTGGGATAGGGTGTGCACCTCAGGAAAACTGTTTCCGTGGGAAGCCGGCTTTTTGCAAAGGGGTCTCAGGGCCGTGGGGCTCGGCTGTCCCTCCGGCTCCCCAAAGCACAGGGACGAGGTGAGGGGCTTAGACCGTGCCTGGGCAATGTTGTTTCTTACACCTGGGTGTGTGGCATTTCGTTGACCTGGCTACCCCCACTTGGGATAGGTTTTCCACAGCAAGCACCTCTTGTTCGTCGGAAGCCGTTTTTGCCTCAGGGTCTCCGGGCTGTGTTCGTTGGGGTTGAACTCCTGCTAGCAAAACCGCCGGGATGAGGGAAGGGTTCAGACTGTGCCTGGGCCCTGTGGTCTCTTCCAGTCAGTGTATGGCATTTCCTTCACCTTGCCACAGTCACTGGGGAGAATGTCTGCACGTGGAGAAGGATTTCCTCGTGGGAAGCCGGTTTCTGTCAATCCGTCCCAGTGCTGTGCTCCGCTCTTTTCATTCCTTCTGCCAGAAGCCCAGGGAGGAGGGGAGGGCTTAGAACATGGCTGGGCACTGGGGTTTCTACCAAAGGAGGGGATGGCATTTGCTTTCCATTGCCACCACCCCTTGGGATAGGGTCTGCACCTCAGGAAAGCTGTTTCCGTGGGAAGCCGGGTTTCTGCCCAACGGGCCACAGGGCCGTGGGCCTCGGGGGTCCCTCCGGCTCCCCAAAGCACAGGGACGAGGTGAGGGGCTTAGACCATGCCTGGGCCATGTTACTTCTTCCACCTGGGTGTGTGGCATTTTGTTGACCTGGCTACCCCCACTTGGGATAGGTTTTCCACAGCAAGCACCTATTGTTCGCCGGAAGCCGTTTTTGCCCCAGGGCTCTCCGGGCTGTGTTCCTTGGGATTGAACTCCTGCTAGCAAACCCGTCGGGATGAGGGAAGGGTTCAGACTGTGCCTGGGCCCTGTGGTCTCTTTCAGGTCAGTATATGGCATTTCCTTCCCCTTGCCACAGGCACCTAGGAGCATGTCTGCACGTGGAGAAAGACTTTCGCGTGGGAAGCCGGTTTTTGTCAAACGGGTCCCAGTGCTCTGCTCCTCTCTTTTCACTCCTGCTGCCAGAAGCCCAGGGAGGATGGGAGGGCTTAGA
Source organism: Ursus americanus (assembly GCF_024610735.1). Classification (NCBI taxonomy): domain Eukaryota; kingdom Metazoa; phylum Chordata; class Mammalia; order Carnivora; family Ursidae; genus Ursus; species Ursus americanus. The sequence continues at coordinate 541,228 of NW_028273684.1, forward strand.
ACATGGCTGGGCACTGTGGTTTCTTCCAGAGAAGTGGTAGGCATTTGCATTACGTTGCAACAACCACTTGGGATAGGGTCTGCACCTCAGGAAAACTGTTTCCGTGGGAAGCCGCCTTTTGCAAAGGGGTCTCAGGGCCGTGGGACTCGGCTGTCCCTCCGGCTCCCCAAGGCTCAGGGACGAGTTGAGGGGCTTAGACCGTGCCTGGGCAATGTTGTTTCTTACACCTGGGTGTGTGGTATTTCGTTGACCTGGCTACTCCCACTTGGGATAGGTTTTCCACAGCAAGCACCTCTTTTTCGTCGGAAGCCGTTTTTGCCCCAGGGGTCTCCGGGCTGTGTTCGTTGGGGTTGAACTCCTGCTAGCAAAACCGCCGGGTGAGGGAAGGGTTCAGACTGTGCCTGGGCCCTGTGGTCTCTTCCAGGTCAGTGTATGGCATTTCCTTCCCCTTGCCACAGGCACCTGGGAGCATGTCTGTACGTGGAGAAAGACTTTCCCGTGGGAAGCCGGTTTTTGTCAAACGGGTCCCAGTGCTCTGCTCCTCTCTTTTCTCTCCTGCTGCCAGAAGCCCAGGGAGGATGGGAGGGCTTAGAACATGGCTGGGCACTGTGGTTTCTTCCAGAGAAGTGGAGGGCATTTGCTTTACCTTGCCACAACCACTTGGGATAGGGTATGCACCTCAGGAAAACTGTTTTCCGTGGGAAGCCGGCTTTTTGCGAAGGGGTCTCAGGGCCGTGGGCCTCGGCTGTCCCTCCGGCTCCCCAAAGCACAGGGACGATGTGAGGGGCTTAGACCGTGCCTGAGCAATGTTGTTTCTTACACCTGGGTGTGTGGCATTTCGTTGACCTGGCTACTCCCACTTGGGATAGGTTTTCCATAGCAAGCACCTCTTGTTCGTTGGAAGCCCTTTTTGCCCCAGGGGTCTCCGGGCTGTGTTCGTTGGGGTTGAACTCCTGCTAGCAAAACCGCCGGGATGAGGGAAGGGTTCAGACTGTGCCTGGGCCCTGTGGTCTCTTCCAGTTCAATGTATGGCATTTCCTTCCCCTTGCCACAGGCACCTGGGAGCATGTCTGCACGTGGAGAAAGACTTTCCCGTGGGAAGCCGGTTTTTGTCAAACGGGTCCCAGTGCCCTGCTCCTCTCTTTTCACTCCTACTGCCAGAAGCGCAGGGAGGATGGGAGGGCTTAGAACATGCCTGGGCACTGTGGTTTCTTCCAGAGAAGTGGAGGGCATTTGCTTTACCTTTCCACAACCACTTTTGAGAGGGTCTGCACCTCAGGAAAACTGTTTCCGTGGGAAGCCGGCTTTTTGCAAAGGGTTCTCAGGGTCGTGGGCCTCGGGTGTCCCTCCGGCTCCCCAAAGCACAGGGATGAGGTGAGGGGCTTAGACCGTGCCTGGGCAATGTTGTTTCTTACACCTTGGTGTGTGGCATTTTGTTGACCTGGCTACCCCACTTGGGATACGATTTCCAGAGCAAGCACGTATTGATCGTCGGAAGCCTTTTTTGCCCCAGGGGTCTCCGGGCTGTGTTCGTTGGGGTTGAACTCCTGCTGTCAAAACCGCCGGGATGAGGGAAGGGTTCAGACTGGTCCTGGGCCCTGTGGTCTCTTCCATGTCAGTGTATGGCATTTCCTTCCCCTTGCCACAGGCACCTGGGAGCATGTCTGCACGTGGAGAAAGACTTCCCCGTGGGAAGCCGGTTTTTGTCAAACGGGTCCCAGTGCTCTGCTCCTCTCTTTTCACTCCTGCTGCCAGAAGCCCAGGGAGGATGGGAGGGCTTAGAACATGGCTGGGCACTGTGGTTTCTTCCAGAGAAGTGGAGGGCATTTGCTTTACCTTGCCACAACCTCTTGGGATAGGGTCTCCACCTCAGGAAAACTGTTTCGGTGGGAAGCCGGCTTTTTGCAAAGGGGTCTCAGGGCAGTGGGCCTCGGTTGTCCCTCCGGCTCCCCAAAGCACAGGGACGAGGTGAGGGGCTTGGACCGTGCCTGGGCAATGTTGTTTCTTACACCTGGGTGTGTGGCATTTTGTTGACCTGGCTACCCCCACTTGGAATAGGTTTTCCGCAACAAGAGCATATTGTTCATCGGAAGCCGTTTGGGCTCCAGGGGGTCTCCGGGCTGTGTTCGTTGGGGTTGAACTCCTGCTAGCAAAACCGCCGGGATGAGGGAAGGGTTCAGACTGTGCCTGGGCCCTGTGGTCTCTTCCAGTCAGTGTATGGCATTTCCTTCACCTTGCCACAGTCACTGGGGAGCATGTCTGCACTTGGAGAAGGATTTCCTCGTGGGAAGCCGGTTTCTGTCAAACCGTCCCAGTGCTGTGCTCCTCTCTTTTCACTCCTGCTGCGAGAAGCCCAGGGAGGAGGGGAGGGCTTAGAACATGGCTGGGCACTGGGGTTTCTTCCAAAGGAGGGGATGGCATTTTCTTTCCCTTGCCACCACCCCTTGGGATAGGGTCTGCACCTCAGGAAAGCTGTTTCCGTGGGAAGCCGGCTTTCTGCCCAAAGGGCCTCAGGGCCGTGGGCTTCGGGGGTCCCTCCGGCTCCCCAAAGCACAGGGACGAGGTGAGGGGCTTAGACCATGCCTGGGCCATATTGTTTCTTCCACCTGGGTGTGTGGCATTTTGTTGACCTGGCTACCCCCACTTGGGATACGTTTTCACAGCAAGAGCATATTGTTAGTCGGAAGCCGTTTGGGTCCCTGGGGGTTTCCGGGCTGTGTTCGTTGCGGTGGACCTCCTGCTAGCAAAACCGCCGGGATGAGGGAAGGGCTCAGACTGTGCCTGGGCCCTGTGGTCTCTTCCAGGTCAGTGTATAGCATTTCCTTCACCTTGCCACAGGCACTGGGGAGCATGTCTGCACGTGGAGAAGGAATTCCTCGGGGGAAGCCGGTTTCTGTCAAACGGGACCCAGTGCTCTGCTCCTCTCTTTTCACTCCTGCTGCCAGAAGCCCAGGGAGGAGGGGAAGGCTTAGAACATGGCTGGGCACTGGGGTTTCTTCCAGAGAAGGAGATGGCATTTTTTTCCCTTGCCACCACGCCTTGGGATACGGTCTGCACCTCAGGAAAGTTTTTCCATGGTAGGCCGGCTTTCTCCCAACGGGCCTCAGGGCCGTGTGCCTCGGGGGTCCCTCCGGCTCCCCAAAGCACAGAGACGAGGTAGGGGCTTAGACAGTGCTTGGGCCATGTTGTCTCTTCCCCCTTGGTGTGTGGCATTTTGTTGACCTGGCTACACCCACTTGGGATAGGTTTTCCACAGCAAGAGCATATTGTTCGTCAGAAGCCGTTTGGGCCCCAGCGGGTCTCCGGGCTGTGTTCGTTGGGGTTGAACTCCTGGTAGCAAAACCGCCGGGATGAGGGAAAGGCTCAGACTGTGCCTGGGCCCTGTGGCCTCTTCCAGGTCAGTGTATGGCATTTCCTTCACCTTGCCACAGGCACTGGGGAGCATGTGTGCACGTGGTGAAGGACTTCCTCGTGGGAAGCCGGTTTCTGTCAAAGGGTCCCAGTGCTGTGTTCCTCTCTTTTCACTACTGCTGCCAGAAGCCCAGGGAGGAGGGGAGGGCTTAGAACATGGGTGGGCACTGTGGTTACTTCCAGAGAAGTGGATGGCATTTCTTTACCTTGCCACAACCACTTGTGAGAGGGTCTGCACCTCAGGAAAACTGTTTCCGTGGGAAGCCGGCTTTTGGCCAAACGGGCCTCAGGCCCGTGGGCCTCGGGTGTCCCTCCGGCTCCCCAAAGCACAGGGACGAGGTGAGGTGCTTAGAACATGCCTGGGCAATGTTGTTTCTTACACCTGGGTGTGTTGCATTTTGTTTACCTGGCTACCCCATATTTGGGATAGGTTTTCCACAGCAAGAGTATACTGCTCATCGGAAGCCGTTTTTGCCCCAGGGGTCTCCGGGCTGTGTTCGTTGGGGTTGACTCCTGCTAGCAAAACCGTCGGGAAGGGGGAAGGTCTCAGACTGTGCTTGGGCCCTGTGGTCTCTTCCAGGTCAGTGTATGGCATTTCCTTCCCCTTGCCACAGGCACCTGGGAGCATGTCTTCACGTGGGGAAAGACTTCCCCTTGGGAAGCCGGTTTTTGTCAAACGGGTCCCAGTGCCCTGCTCCTCTCTTTTCACTCCTGCTGCCAGAAGCCCAGGGAGGATGGGAGGGCTTAGAACATGGCTGGGCACTGTGGTTTCTTACAGAGAAGTGGAGGGCATTTGCTTTACCTTGCCACAACCACTTGGGCGAGGGTCTGTACCTCAGGAAAACTGTTTCCGTGGGAAGCCGGCTTTTTGCAAAGGGGTCTCAAGGCCGTGGGCCTCGGGTGTCCCTCCGGCTCCCCAAAGCACAGGGACGAGGTGAGGAGCTTAGACCGTGCCTGGGCAATGTTGTTTCTTACACCTGGGTGTGTGGCATTTTGTTGACCTGGCTACCCCACTTGGGATAGGTTTTCCACAGCAAGCACCTCTTTTTCGTCGGAAGCCGTTTTTGCCTCATGGTCTCCGGGCTGTGTTCGTTGGCGTGAACTCCTGCTAGCAAAACCGCCGGGATGAGGGAAGGGTTCAGACTGTGCCTGGGCCCTGTGGTCTCTTCCAGGTCAGTGTATGGCATTTCCTTCCCCTTGCCACAGGCACCTGGGAGCATGTCTGCACGTGGAGAAAGACTTTCCCGTGGAGAGCCTGTTTTTGTCAAACGGGTCCCAGTGCTTTGCTCCTCTCTTTTCACTCCTGCTGCCAGAAGCCCAGGGAGGATGGGAGGGCTTAGAACATGGCTGGGCACTGTGGTTTCTTCCAGAGAAGTGGAGGGCATTTGCATTACCTTGCCACTACCACTTGGGATAGGGTGTGCACCTCAGGAATACTGTTTCCGTGGGAAGCTGGCTTTTTGCAAAGGGGTCTCAGGGCCGTGGGCCTCGGGTGTCCCTCCGGCTCCCCAAAGCACAGGGACGAGGTGAGGGGCTTAGACCGTGCCTGGGCAATGTTGTTTCTTACACCTGGGTGTGTGGCATTTCGTTGACCTGGCTACTCCCACTTGGGATAGGTTTTCCACAGCAAGCACCTCTTGTTCGTCGGAAGCCGATTTTGCCCAGGGGTCTCCAGACTGTGTTCGTTGGGGTTGAACTCCTGCTAGCAAAACCGCCGGGATGAGGGAAGGGTTCAGACTGTGCCTGGGCCCTGTGGTCTCTTCCAGGTCAGTGTATAGCATTTCCTTCACCTTGCCACAGGCACTGGGGAGCATGTCTGCACGTGGAGAAGGACTTCCTCGGGGGAAGCCGGTTTCTGTCAAACGGGACCCAGTGCTCTGCTCCTCTCTTTTCACTCCTGCTGCCAGAAGCCCAGGGAGGAGGGGAAGGCTTAGAACATGGCTGGGCACTGGGGTTTCTTCCAGAGAAGGAGATGGCATTTTTTTCCCTTGCCACCACGCCTTGGGATACGGTCTGCACCTCAGGAAAGTTTTTCCATGGTAGGCCGGCTTTCTCCCAACGGGCCTCAGGGCCGTGTGCCTCGGGGGTCCCTCCGGCTCCCCAAAGCACAGAGACGAGGTAGGGGCTTAGACAGTGCTTGGGCCATGTTGTCTCTTCCCCCTTGGTGTGTGGCATTTTGTTGACCTGGCTACACCCACTTGGGATAGGTTTTCCACAGCAAGAGCATATTGTTCGTCAGAAGCCGTTTGGGCCCCAGCGGGTCTCCGGGCTGTGTTCGTTGGGGTTGAACTCCTGGTAGCAAAACCGCCGGGATGAGGGAAAGGCTCAGACTGTGCCTGGGCCCTGTGGCCTCTTCCAGGTCAGTGTATGGCATTTCCTTCACCTTGCCACAGGCACTGGGGAGCATGTGTGCACGTGGTGAAGGACTTCCTCGTGGGAAGCCGGTTTCTGTCAAAGGGTCCCAGTGCTGTGTTCCTCTCTTTTCACTACTGCTGCCAGAAGCCAGGGATAATGGGAGGGCTTAGAACATGGATGGGCACTGTGGTTTCTTCCAGAGAAGTGGAGCGCATTTGCATTACGTTGCAACAACCACTTGGGATAGGGTCTGCACCTCAGGAAAACTGTTTCCGTGGGAAGCCGCCTTTTGCAAAGGGGTCTCAGGGCCGTGGGGCTCGGCTGTCCCTCCGGCTCCCCAAAGCACAGGGACGAGTTGAGGGGCTTAGACCGTGCCTGGGCAATGTTGTTTCTTACACCTGGGTGTGTGGCATTTCGTTGACCTGGCTACTCCCACTTGGGATAGGTTTTCCACAGCAAGCACCTCTTTTTCATCGGAAGCCGTTTTTGTCCCAGGGGTCTCCGGGCTGTGTTCGTTGGGGTTGAACTCCTGCTAGCAAAACCGCCGGGATGAGGGAAGGGTTCAGACTGTGCCTGGGCCCTGTGGTCTCTTCCAGGTCAGTGTATGGCATTTCCTTCCCCTTGCCACAGGCACCTGGGATCATGTCTGCACGTGGAGAAAGACTTTCCCGTGGGAAGCCGGTTTTTGTCAAACGGGTCCCAGTGGTCTGCTCCTCTCTTTTCACTGCTGCTGCCAGAAGCCCAGGGAGGATGGGAGGGCTTAGAACATGGCTGGGCACTGTGGTTTCTTCCAGAGAAGTGGAGGGCATTTGCTTTACCTAGCCACAACCACTTGTGAGAGGGTCTGCACCTCAGGAAAGCTGTTTCCGTGGGAAGCCGGCTTTTTGCAAAGGGGTCTCAGGGCCGTGGGCCTCGGGTGTCCCTCCGGCTCCCCAAAGCACAGGGACGAGGTGAGGGGCTTGGACCGTGCCTGGGCCATGTTGTTTCTTCCACCTGGGTGTGTGGCATTTTGTTGACCTGGCAACCCCCACTTGGGATAGGTTTTCCACAGCAAGAGCATATTGTTCTTCGGAAGCCGTTTGGGCCCCAGGGGGTCTCCGGGCTGTGTTCCTTATGGTGGAACTCCTGCTATCAAAACCGCCGGGATGAGGCAAGTGCTCAGACTCTGCCTGGGCCCTGTGGTCTCTTCCAGGTCAGTGTATGGCATTTCCTTCACCTTGCCACAGGCACTGGGGAGCATGTCTGCACGTGGAGAAGGACTTTTTCGTGGGAAGCCGGTTTCTGTCAAAGGGTCCCAGTGCTGTGCTCCTGTCTTTTCACTCCTGCTGCCAGAAGCCCAGGGAAGAGGGGAGGGGTTAGAACATCCCTGGGCAGTGGAGTTTCTTTCAGAGAAGGGGATTGCATTTGCTTTCCCTTGCCACCACCCGTTGGGATAGGGGCTGCACCTCAGGAAAGCTGTTTCCGTGGAAAGCCGGCTTTCTGCCCAACGGGCCTCAGGGCCGTGGGCCTCGGGGGTCCCTCCGGCTCCCCAAAGCACAGAGACGAGGTGAGGGACTTAGACCATGCCTGGGCCCTGTTGTTTCTTCCGCCTGGGTGTGTGGCATTTTGTTGACCTGGCTACTCACATTTGCATATGTTTTCCAGAGCAAGCACCTATTGTTCCTCAGAAGCAGTTTTTGCCCCAGGGGTCTTCGGGCAGTGTTCCTTGGGCTTGAACTCCTGCTAGCTAAACTGCTGGGATGAGGGAAGGGCTCAGACTGTGCCTGGGCCCTGTGGTCTCTTCCAGGTCAGTGTATGGTATTTCCTTCACCTTGCCACAGGCACTGGGGAGCATGTCTGCACGTGGATAAGGACTTCCCCCTGGGAAACCGGTTTCTGTAAAATGGTCCCAATGCTGTGCTCCTCTCTTTTCACTCCTGCAGCCAGAAGTCCAGGGAGGAGGGGAGGGCTTAGAACATGGCTGGGCACTGGTGTTTCTTCCAGAGAAGGGGATGGCATTTGCTTTCCCTTGCCACCAGCACTTGGGATAGGGTCTGCACCTCAGGAAAGCTGTTTCCGTGGGAAGCCGGCTTTCTGCCCAATGGGCCTCAGGGCCGTGGAATTCGGGGGACTCTCCGGCTCCCCAAAACACAGAGAGGAGGTGAGGGGTTAGACCATGCCTGCGCCTAGTTGTCTCTTCCACCTGGGTGTGTGCCATTTTGTTGACCTGGCTACCCCCTCTTGGGATAGGTTTTCCACAGCAAGAGCATATTGTTTGTCGGAAGCCCTTTGGGCCCCAGGGGGTCTCCGGGCTGTGTTCCTTGTGGTGGAACTCCTGCTAGCAAAACCGCCGGGATGAGGGAAGGGCTCAGACTGTGCCTGGGCCCTGTGGTCTCTTCCAGGTCAGTGTATGGTATTTCCTTCATATTGCCACAGGCACTGGGGAGCATGTCTGCACGTGGAGAAGGACTTCCTCGTGGAAGCCGGTTTCTGTCAAAGCGTCCCAGTGCTGTCCTCCTCTCTTTTCACTCCTGTTGCTAGAAGCCCAGGGAGGAGGGGAGGGCTTAGAACATGGCTGGGCACTGGGGTTTATTGCAGAGGAGGAGATGGCATTTGCTTTCCCTTACCACCACCCCTTGGGATAGGGTCTGCAACTCAGGAAAGCTGTTTTCGTGGGAGGCCGGCTTTCTGCCAAACGGGTCTCAGGGCCGTGGGCTTCGGGGGTCCCTCCAGCTCCCCAAAGCACAGAGAGGACGTGAGGGGTTAGACCATGCCTGGGCCTAGTTGTCTCTTCCACCTGGGTGTGTGCCATTTTGTTGACCTGGCTACCCCCTCTTGGCATAGGTTTTCCACAGCAAGAGCATATTGTTTGTCGGAAGCCGTTTGGGCGCCAGGGGGTCACCGGGCTGTGTTCCTTGTGGTGGAACTCCTGCTAGCAAAACCGCCGGGATGAGGGAAGGGCTCAGACTGTGCCTGGGCCCTGTGGTCTCTTCCAGGTCAGTGTATGGTATTTCCTTCACCTTGCCACAGGCACTGGGGAGCATGTCTGCACGTGGAGAAGGACTTCCTCGTGGAAGCCGGTTTTTGTCAAAGCGTCCCACTGCTGTCCTCCTCTCTTTTCACTCCTGCTGCTAGAAGCCCAGGGAGGAGGGGAGGGCTTAGAACATGGCTGGGCACTGGGGTTTCTTCCGGAGAAGGAGATGGCATTTTTTTCCCTTGCCTCCACCCCTTCGGATAGGGTCTGCACCTCAGGAAAGCTGTTTCCGTGGGAAGCCGGCTTTTTGCAAAGGGTTCTCAGGGCCGTGGGCCTCGGCTGTCCCTCCGGCTCCCCAAAGCACAGGGACAAGGTGAGGGGCTTAGACCATGCCTGGGCAATGTTGTTTCTTACACCTGGGTGTGTGGCATTTTATTGACCTGGCTACCCCCACTTGGGATAGGTTTTCAACAGCAAGCGCCTTTGTTCGTCGGAAGCCGTTTTTGCCTCAGGGGTCTCCGGGCTGTGTTCCTTGGGGTTGAACTCCTGCTAGCAAAACCGCCGGGATGAGGGAAGGGTTCAGACTGTGCCTGGGCCCTGGGGTCTCTTCCAGGTCAGTGTATGGCATTTCCTTCCCCTTGCCACAGGCACCTGGGAGCATGTCTGCACGTGGAGAAAGACTTTCCCGTGGGAAGCTGGTTTTTGTCAAACGGGTCCCAGTGCTCTGCTCCTCTCTTTTCACTCCTGCTGCCAGAAGCCCAGGGAGGATGGGAGGGCTTAGAACATGGCTGGGCACTGTGGTTTCTTCCAGAGAAGTGGAGGGCATTTGCTTTACCTTGCCACAACCACTTGGGAGAGGGTCTGCACCTCAGGAAAACTGTTTCCGTGGGAAGCCGGCTTTTTGCAAAGGGGTCTCAGGCCGTGGGCCTCGGCTGTCCCTCCGGCTCCCCAAAGCACAGGGACGAGGTGAGGGGCTTAGACCATGCCTGGGCCATGTTGTTTCTTCCACCTGGTTGTGTGGCATTTTGTTGACCTGGCTACCCCCACTTGGGATAGGTTTTCTACAGCAAGAGCATATTGTTTGTCGGAAGCAGTTTGGGCCCCAGGGGGTCTCCGGGCTGTGTTCCTTGTGGTGGAACTCCTGCTAGCAAAACCGCCGGGATGAGGGAAGGGCTCAAACTGTGCCTGGGCCCTGTGGTCTCTTCCAGGTCAGTGTATGGTATTTCCTTCACCTTGCCACAGGCACTGGGGAGCATGTCTGCACGTGGAGAAGGACTTCCTCATGGAAGCCGGTTTCTGTCAAATCGTCCCAGTGCTGTCGTCCTCTCTTTTCACTCCTGTTGCTAGAAGCCCAGGGAGGAGGGGAGGGCTTAGAACATGGCTGGGCACTGGGGTTTATTGCAGAGAAGGAGATGGCATTTGCTTACCCTTACCACCACCCCTTGGGATAGGGTCTGCAACTCAGGAAAGCTGTTTCCGTGGGAGGCCGGCTTTCTGTCAAACGGGTCTCAGGGCCGTGGGCTTCGGGGTCCCTCCGGCTCCCCAAAGCACAGAGAGGACGTGAGGGGTTAGACCATGCCTGGGCCTAGTTGTCTCTTCCACCTGGGTGTGTGCCATTTTGTTGACCTGGCTACCCCCTCTTGGGATAGGTTTTCCACAGCAAGAGCATATTGTTCGTCGGAAGCCGTTAGGGCCCCAGGGGGTCTCCGGGCTGTGTTCCTTGTGGTGGAACTCCGGCTAGCAAAACCGCCGGGATGAGGGAAGGGCTCAGACTGTGCCTGGGCCCTGTGGTCTCTTCCAGGTCAGTGTATGGCATTTCTTTCACCTTGCCACAGGCACTGGGAAGCATGTCTGCACGTGGAGAAGGACTTTCTCGTGGGAAGCCGGTTTCTGTCAAACGGGTCCCAGTGCTCTGCTCCTCTCTTTTCACTCCTGCTGCCAGAAGCCCAGGGAGGATGGGAGAGGTTAGAACATGGCTGGGCACTGTGGTTTCTTCCAGAGAAGTGGAGGGCATTTGCTTTACCTTGCCACAACCACTTGTGAGAGGATCTGCACCTCAGGAAAACTGTTTCCGTGGGAAGCCGGCTTTATGCAAAGGGGTCTCAGGGCCGTGGGCCTCGGGTGTCCCTCGGCTCCCCAAAGCACAGGGACGAGGTGAGGGGCTTAGACCGTGCCTGGGCAATGTTGTTTCTTACACCTGGGTGTGTGGCATTTTGTTGACCTGGCTACCCCCACTTGGGATAGGTTTTCCACAGCAAGCACCTCTTGTTCGTCGGAAGCCGTTTTTGCCCCAGGGGTCTCCGGGCTGTGTTCGTTGGGGTTGAACTCCTGCTAGCAAAACCGCCGGGATGAGGGAAGGGCTCAGACTGTGCCTGGGCCCTGTGGCCTCTTCCAGGTCAGTGTATGGCATTTCCTTCACCTTGCCACAGGCACTGGGGAGCATGTCTGAACGTGGAGAAGGACTTCCTCGTGGAAGCCGGTTTCTGTCAAAGGGTCCCAGTGCTGTTTTCCTCTCTTTTCACTCCTGCTGCCAGAAGCCCAGGGAGGAGGGGAG